>NC_090651.1:31578707-31773707 GCF_040937935.1 Hyperolius riggenbachi | reverse complement strand
TGGTTAATGGTTACCACTATTCAAAGCACATATAGAGGTGACCATTACCAGGGTAGCACTATTGAAGTGCTAATGCAGCAGTTAAAGGAAGCCCCCTTTGGTCCAGGAGCCCTGGTGTGGCCACAACCTCTGTATCCCCTGTTGTGAATCCCCTGCCATGTCTGTTGAAGCATAGCTGACTGCAGATCAGACTGTAACGTAAAGGTAGTATTTAATATAACATAAATACAAAACCTTCTGTGGCACTGATGTTAACCACTTTATCCACAAGTCAGTATATATACGTCCTCTGTGACTTCATCTAAGCCATGAGTCAGTAGATATACGTCTAGTAGCAGAAGCAGTGCTGTGCAGGATTGGGCTTGCTCCTGTGCACATTTCTGGCACTATCTGATGCAGCACTAATTGGTGAATGGGAATATAGGTTTCCTGAGCTAATGAGATTGCTTTTTACTATTAAAAATACTTTTATATTCTCATTTCATAGTGAAAAATACACTCTAGCATTATTTCAGAATCAAATATCTTCACCATAAATTGTGACCGGAACATAATCTAAGTTTTGTGATAAGCAGTAAGAATAGCCAAACAAAATGTGTTTTTTTTTAATCTACAGTAGCACTTTTTATTTTTAAACTGGAATTGGTAAAACTGAGAAATGGTTTTTCTATTTTTTTCTTTGTTTTCCGATTAAAATTCATAGAAAACAAAATTGTCTGAGGGAAAAAAATGGCATACAATGAAAGCCTAGTTTGTCTTGAAAAAAACAATCTATATTTAATTTCTGTGTCGTAAGTAGGGATAAAGATATTTCTGATTAAATAAGGACATAGCTAAACTGTTAAAACTGCTCTGGTCCACAAGTGGGGAAAAAACGTCTGGATGCGAAGTGGTTAAAGGATACCAGAGGTGACATGTGACATGAGATAGACATGGGTATGTAAAGTGCCTGGCACACAAATAACTATGCGATGTTCCTTTTTTTTTCTTTATCTGCCTGAAAGAGTTAAACATCAAGTATGTACAGTAAGTGGCAGTTACTGTCTGAGTCAGGACTGGGTCAGACTTCACTGTGACCCTCACTGATAAAAAATGACAACTATATGACACATTCCTAGCAGAAAATGGCTTCTGAGAGCAGAGAGATAAAGGGGTCAATAGTTCATAGATTTTAGCTCTGGCATATTTCAATGAATGTGTCATTGAGCAAAAACCATAAAACAGCAAAAACGTAAAAAGTAGATTTAAATATAAAATAAAACCGTGGAATATCTTAAAAAGTCATTTTTAGAAGGAGGATAGATACAATTGTTTATTTCATTAGTTTATTTTCACCTCTGGTGTCCTTTAACTTAAAACTAAAAACTTTTTTGTTGAAAGATTGATTTAGCAGGTGTGCTGTAGAGAATGTAGATTGATGTGAACAGAACTGGCAGAGGAGGAAATCTGGACTGTGTACCGACTGGCACAGAATTCTCCCAACAACCATGATGGGTTCATCCTACGCATTCCGAAAAAGAAGCACAAACTCCTTTTACACGATTCCTTTTATCCTGCAGGACGCTCCGAAGTGCATTAACAGAATAATGAAGACATGGTAACTAACAAAGGAAACTTGGCTGATGAAACATCAGTATTGGAGTAAACAGGTGCAGAAATCTACATACAGTATCTGACAAAAGTGAGTACACCTCTCAGGGCCCGTTTTCACTTTCCACTAGTGCAGTGCGATTTCTTTGCGCAAAATGCATAAACGCATTAAAATTTGCATCTGTTTGTAAGTATGCGTTTTGTTACTATTCCGTTACCCGGGCGCAACCACTAGGTGGCGCTAAGTAATGTAGAATGTAATCCCCCTCGTCCTGCAAAATCCCAGCGGTGTTAATTACTATTCCCCCTCCAGGCCGCCATGGATAGTAGGGAAAGATGGAACTCTGCTGCCAGCTGGCGAGGGAGATAACATTCTACATTACTTAGCTCAGTTGCGCCAGGCTAACTGAGTTTTAGCGCCACCCAGTGGTTGCACCCGGCTAACGGAAAAGAACCTGCGTTTTAACCGTGTCAGTGCCTATGTGCTTTTACATTGATTTTAAGCGAAAACGCATGCGTATTTCCTATTAATTACATTACATGCGAAACGCACATTAGCCTTGCGGTGTGAGAATTCTATTGGCTCTGCTGTGCAGATTTTTTATGCACAGCACGCCGCACAGATTTCCTGACAAGTGGAAACAGGCCCATTACTTTACATTGGCTATGCGACTCTGCATGCAGAAAACGCATGTAGATTCGCTCTAGTGGAAACGGGCCCTCAAATTTTTGTAAATATTTTATGATAACTTTTCATGGGACAATACTGAAGATTTGACACTTTGATACAACATACAGTTGTAAATGTACAGCTTGCATAACACGCAACACACCGCCATTAATGTCTAAACCGCAGGCGACAAACGTGAATACACCCCTAAGTGAAGAATGTCAAAATTCTGCCCAATTAGACATTGTCCCACCCCGGTCATGTTACACATTACATGTTATGAGGTGTGAATGAGGAGCAGGTGTGTTATATTTGTTGTTACCGCTCACACACTCTCTCATACTGGTCACCTCATGACAGAGGACTGACTGGGGCTGGATAGTGTACTGGTTAAAGAGAAACCGTAACCAAGAAATTAACTTCATCCCAATCAGTAGCTGATACCCCCTTTTCCATGAGAATTTTTTTCCTTTTCACAAACCCATCATCAGGGGGCTCTGTCTGGCTGATATTGTGGTGAACTGTTTCCAACTGCCAACAAAGCAAGGAGCATCTCCTTCCACTGACATCACCAGCCAGCAGTAAAAAATGTCCCCATGTGATAAATGTCAGAAAGTAAATCAGGGAGAGGAAAGATTTTACAGTATATACATAATTACAATATATACATAATATACATTTTGCTGTATGTCACCCCTAAATATTGTCTGTAACCTAAACTAATGTCCAGCGCTGCGTAATATGTTGACACTTTATAAATACAATAAATAAATAAATATTTATTGTAAAAATGAAGCACCTTTTTTTATTACATTATTTTCACTGGAGTTCCTCTTTAAGGGCTCCGCCTCTGACACAGGAGACCAGGGTTCCAATCTCGGCTCTTCCTGTCCAGTAAGCCAGCACCTATTCAGCAAGGAGTCCTAGGGCCAGACTCCCTAACACTGCTACTGCCCATAGAGTGAGTCCTAGTGGCTGCAGCTTTGAGTCCACCAGGAGAAAAGCGTGATATGAATGTTCTGACTGAGGATCTTAAGAATTGTTGCTCTACATAAGGATGGCCTGGGCTATAGCGAGACCATACAGCAGTATAACAGGACAGGTTCCATTGAGAACAGGCCTCACCATGGTCAATCAAAGAAGTTGAGTGCATGTGCTCAGCAGCATATCCATAGGTTGTATGTTGTATGTATTTTATGGGATGGAAAATGTACACTCAGGGGCAGTTCTTCCATGAAGCAACGGGAATCGTGTGCTTCAGGTCAGCAACAATTAGAGGGCGGCAAAAGGCGGCTCCCTTCCTCGCACTCCCCATCACCCCCTCCCTAGATGCCTGGCGCTGCTTTATTTACCTGCTTGCAGTGTTCCAGCGACCAGCAATGTGATCTTCATCTGCTTATCCGGCATCTTATATCCATGGCTACAGCGGTGCCTCATGTGACCTGCTATGTGCTGCTGGGTGAAATGAAGCGCTGCTGTAGACAGAGAGGAAGTAGAGCTTCATGTGTAGGTGGTAATCCCATCGCTAGGCCCGGATTTACTTCACAGGAGCCTATAGGCATAGACGTCCTAGCACCTTAGACTTCACCCTTTATGAACCTACAACCCCCACCAAACTGCACTGCAAGTGTGCTGGCTGTCCCAACTGTCACTTCTCCCTTATTTCCCTTGCCTGTCATAGGTAGATACAGGTGCCCCTTAGTATTAGGCAGCCAGAAGTACCCTCAGTATTAAGTAGCTAGAGGTGCTCCTGAGTCTATCTGAAGGGAGATCTCATCAGTGGAATGCAGAGAGCAGGGTGAGTAACCTCTCATTTACACTCCATCAGGACTCTGCATAGGAATAGAGGGAGGGAGGCGTTTGGAGAGGGGAGTGAGCCACCTTTCTATCCTCAGGCGCGTATAGGCACATGCCTACAGTGCCTCATGGTAAATCCGGCCCTGCCCATCGCTAATCTGCTGAGAATGGGTGAGTGATGCGGCGCCGGTGCAGCACATCCCCGGCATCCTGGGGATCAGATGCTGTGGGCCAGCAGGGAGGAGATGCTATGGGAGGAGGTGCAGCACATACCCGGCATCCTGGGGATCAGATGCTGCAGGCCAGCAGGGAGGAGATGCTATGGGAGGAGGTGCAGCACATACCCGGCATCCTGGGGATCAGATGCTGTGGGCCAGCAGGGAGGAGATGCTATGGGAGGAGGTGCAGCATATACCCGGCATCCTGGGGATCAGATGCTATGTGCCAGCAGGGAGGAGATGCTATGGGAGGAGGTGCAGCACATACCCGGCATCCTGGGGATCAGATGCTGCGGGCCAGCAGGGAGGAGATGCTATGGGAGGAGGTGCAGCACATACCCGGCATCCTGGGGATCAGATGCTGTGGGCCAGCAGGGAGGAGATGCTATGGGAGGAGGTGCAGCACATCCCCGGCATCCTGGGGATCAGATGCTGCGGGCCAGCAGGGAGGAGATGCTATGGGAGGAGGTGCAGCACATACCCGGCATCCTGGGGATCAGATGCTGCAGGCCAGCAGGGAGGAGATGCTATGGGAGGAGGTGCAGCACATACCCGGCATCCTGGGGATCAGATGCTGTGGGCCAGCAGGGAGGAGATGCTATGGGAGGAGGTGCAGCACATACCCGGCATCCTGGAGATCAGATGCTGCGGGCCAGCAGGGAGGAGATGCTATGGGAGGAGGTGCACCACATACCCAGCATCCTGGGGATCAGATGCTGTGGGCCAGCAGGGAGGAGATGCTATGGGAGGAGGTGCAGCACATACCCGGCATCCTGGGGATCAGATGCTGCGGGCCAGCAGGGAGGAGATGCTATGGGAGGAGGTGCACCACATACCCAGCATCCTGGGGATCAGATGCTGTGGGCCAGCAGGGAGGAGATGCTATGGGAGGAGGTGCAGCACATACCCGGCATCCTGGGGATCAGGTGCTGCGGGCCAGCAGGGAGGAGATGCTATGGGACAGGGCCGGCCTTAGGTTTCACAGCGCCCTGAGCGAAACCTGATTTTTGCGCCCACCTTCATCCTCTTCCCACGTGCGTGCACACACACGCACTCACACACATAGGGCCATATGCAATTCACCTTTACTCATGAGATATCTCCTAGGACAGTGGTTAGCAACCATTTTGATGTTGTGACACATCACGCCAAATGCTCAGATCTCTGTGACACAGCACATATGTATAATAGGAAAAATACTACTAATAACCACGAATGGATGGAAAGAGTGCATTATCCTGAAGGCTAGAACCTTTCAGGAATATTAATAAAAACAATCAGTGGGACAGTTAGCCGCCCCCCCCCCCCCCCCATTTAGAATGATAGCACAGCACCAAAAATTTGCACCACACGTTATAGCCGCAGTGCGCCCCCCAAAAAAAATGCCCCCCCCCCGATCTCATGTGTAGGTGCCCTCAATATAGGTTGCCAAGCATAGGTACCCCCAGTATAGGATCTCATGTGTAGGTGCCCTCAATATAGGTTGCCAAGCATAGGTGTCCCCAGTATAGGAGGTCAGTTGAAGGTCTCCATCGCCCCCATAGGTAGACAGGCGTAGGTGCCTCCAGTATAGGTAGCCATGTGTTGGTGCCCTCCTTAAAGGTAGCCAGCCATAGTTGCCCCCAGTATAGGAAATCAGGTGTAGGTGCCCTCAGTATAGGTTACCAGCTATTAGGCGCCCCCTTGGAAGCCGGCGCCCTGAGCGACCGCTCTGGTCGCACAGGTCAAAGGCCGGCTATGCTATGGGAGGAGGTGCAGCACACACCCGGCATCCTGGAGATCAGATGCTGCAGGCCAGCAGGGAGGAGATGCTATGGGAGGAGGTGCAGCACACACCCGGCATCCTGGGGATCAGATGCTGCGGGCCAGCAGGGAGGAGATGCTATGGGAGCAGGTGCAGCACATACCCAGCATCCTGGAGATCAGATGCTGCAGGCCAGCAGGGAGGAGATGCTATGGGAGGAGGTGCAGCACATACCCGGCATCCTGGGGATCAGATGCTGAGGGCCAGCAGGGAGGAGATGCTATGGGAGGAGGTGCAGCACATACCCGGCATCCTGGAGATCAGATGCTGCAGGCCAGCAGGGAGGAGATGCTATGGGAGGAGGTGCAGCACATACCCGGCATCCTGGGGATCAGATGCTGCGGGCCAGCAGGGAGGAGATGCTATGGGAGGAGGTGCAGCACATACCCGGCATCCTGGGGATCAGATGCTGAGGGCCAGCAGGGAGGAGATGCTATGGGAGCAGGTGCAGCACATACCCAGCATCCTGGAGATCAGATGCTGCAGGCCAGCAGGGAGGAGATGCTATGGGAGGAGGTGCAGCACATACCCGGCATCCTGGGGATCAGATGCTGAGGGCCAGCAGGGAGGAGATGCTATGGGAGGAGGTGCAGCACATACCCGGCATCCTGGGGATCAGATGCTGCAGGCCAGCAGGGAGGAGATGCTATGGGAGGAGGTGCAGCACATACCCGGCATCCTGGGGATCAGATGCTGCGGGCCAGCAGGGAGGAGATGCTGTCAGAGGAAGCAGAGGTACTCCTCTGCAGTTCGGCTGTGCGCACACAGTGGGGAGGGGTGTCCTCACAATTGCAGCTTCAGGCTGCAAAAAGTCTAGAACCGGCCCTGTTTAAAGGACCACTATCGCGAAAAGAGTAGGCAGTTAAAATGTGACAGATGACAGGTTTTGGGCCAGTCCATCTTTTTAAGGGGGATTCTCGGGGCTTTCTTAGATTTTGCAACTGTTGTTCAGGAAATGCTGTTGAAAACAAACTGACATAATAGTGTGCAAATGAGTAGGGAGGCCGGCTGGTATCTTGCTATTTTGGCAGTTAAACTGCTGTTTAGAGTTGGGCCGAACGGTTCGCCTGCGAACTTCAGTGGTTCGCGTTCGCGTCCCGCAGTGGTTCGCCCCATAATGCACCATGAGGGTCAACTTTGACCCTCTACATCACAGTCAGCAGGCTCAGTGTAGCCAATTAGGCTACACTAGCCCCTGGAGCCACTCCCCCCCCCTAATAAAAGGCAGGCAGCGGCGGCCATTACGGTCACTCGTGTGCCTGCATTAGTGAGAGTAGGGCGAGCTGCTGCAGACTGTCTCTCATAGGGAAAGATTAGTTAGGCTTAGCTTGTTCCTTCCTGGCTGCATACCTGTTCTGTTCAGTGAGCCCACCATACCTGTTCTGTTCAGTGAGCCCACTGCATACCTGTTCTGTGAACCCACCACTGCATACCAGTACTGTGAACCCACCACTGCATACCTGTTCAGTGAACCTGCCACTGCATACCTGTACTGTGAACCCACCACTGCATACCTGTACTGTGAACCCACCACTGCATACCTGTACTGTGAACCCACCACTGCATACCTGTTCTGTGAACCCACCACTACATACCTGTACTGTGAACAAACTGACATAATAGTGTGCAAATGAGTAGGGAGGCCGGCTGGTATCTTGCTATTTTGGCAGTTAAACTGCATACCTGTACTGTGAACCCACCACTGCATACCTTTACTGTGAACCCACCACTGCATACCTGTTCAGTGAACCCACCACTGCATACCTGTTCAGTGAACCCACCACTGCATACCTGTTCAGTGAACCCACCACTGCATACCTGTACTGTGAACCCACCACTGCATACCTGTTCAGTGAACCCGCCACTGCATACCTGTTCTGTTCAGTGAACCCGCCACTGTATACCTGTTCTGTTCAGTGAACCCGCCACTGCATACCTGTTCTGTTCAGTGAACCCGCCACTGTATACCTGTTCTGTTCAGTGAACCCGCCACTGTATACCTGTTCAGTGAACCTGCCACTGCATACCTGTTCTGTTCAGTGAACCCGCCACTGTATACCTGTTTTTGTTCAGTGAACAGTTTGGTGTGTCAGTGTGAAGCAGTACCTTAATTACACTACCTGATTGATGTAAACACATGCAAGATGTTTTTAAGCACTTTAGGCCTGTCATTTAGCATTCAATGTGATTTCTGCCCTTAAAACGCTGCTTTGCATCAAATCCAGATTTTTCCCGGGGACTTTGGGCGTGTATCCCACTCCGCCATGCAAAACTCCAGGTGTTAGACCCCTTGAAACCTCTTTTCCATCACTTTTGTGGCCAGCATAATTTTTTTTTTCAAAGTTCGCATCCCCATTGAAGTCTATTGCGGTTCGCGAACTTTAACGTGAACCGAACCTTCCGCGGAAGTTCGCGAACCTGGTTCGCGAACCTAAAATCAGAGGTTCGGCCCAACTCTACTGCTGTTCAGGAAATGCTGTTGAAAACAAGGCAAACCCTTGAAATACCCTATGAGGAGATGGATTGTCCCAAAACCTGTCGGTTCTGTCAGATTTTAAATGCCTACTTTTTTTCGCGATAGTGGTCCTTTAAACTCTTATACAAGCTGTACTACTTTTTCATTTTATCGAAGTGTCTTCAGTGCTGTCCCATGAAAACATGTAATAAAATATTTATAAAAACATGAGAGGTGTACTCTCTTTTGGGAGGTTCTGTATCTCTGGCATTTCATCACTGAGAAGTGGTAGGGCCAACTATTAAATTAAGATTGAAACTGCAATATCTGCACTTGATAATTAAAAACCCTATTGACTTCTAGAGAACTATTTATTATTGTTATTGTTTTATAAATCGCCAATATATTCCATGATGCTGCTGACTATGACTACAAAACAGACTGAGGCGTTGTTCACATCTAAAATGACGGCAGCGATTTTCGATTTTTTTTTAGCGCTTTTTTTCCCCCTCCCAGCGCTTACCTGCGCACTTTGATTTTGGGTAAAGCGCTTTTCAAAGAGTTTTTGCGTCAGGAAGTGAACTCTTTGACCCGGAAAAGAATAAATACAATGTGTTTATTCAGGTAAGCGTGAACGCAATTGCTGCACAAATCAATTTTGCGAGTGTTTTGCGCTTTTCCTATACCTTCCATTGTAGCAAAATTGCCCTAAAAATAGTACAGGCAGCGCTTTGCTGAGCGGAAAAGCAGACGAAACGCACTGATATACGCGCTGATATGAACCTTCTGATAGAGATTCAATGCACATGTGATTTTAGGGAGATGCAATGGAAACCAACATTCTCCAATGCTAGACAGGTGCATTTTATTTGAATGCTGGGTGTGTATTTTATCCCACCAGTGGGGCTTGCACTCTCAAGCAGGTAGTCATAAGGATGCAATCTGTTTTTAAGTAGCGCTGTTCCTTTCCTCGCCATGCACAAATACCAGTTGCCTGGCTGCCCTGCTGATCCTTTGCCTTTAATACTTTTAGCCATAGACCCGGAACAAGCATGCAGCAGATCAGGTGTCTCTGACATTATTGTCCGGTCTGACAAGATTAGCTGCATGCTTGTTTCTGGTGTGATTCAGACACACTACTGCAGCCAAATAGATCAGCAGGGCTGCCAGGCAACTGGTATTGTTTAAAAGGAAACAAATATGGCAGCCTCCCTATACCTCTCACTTCAGTTGTCCTTTAAACCGGTATTGTCACCATAAAAATAAAATTTCAACAGCAACTGATCTGAGAGTATTAAGTAATAAAGATGCTAATCCTGCATTCAAAACTTGCAAAACTTGTTCTGCTGTTATGGTTTGGAGTTATCACATACTTTAGGAGCACTGGCCCTAGTGCCAAACCGTGCCAAAGAGTTGAATGCTGGGAGTTCTTTTTATCTATAATCTATTCCTCCTCTTCCATTTATTTCCGTATCTAGCTGCTTTCGGAAACACCCTCTGATTACTTGTTTACAAGCAAGGCTGAGATGACTCAGTGATTGGATGTGTAAATTAAAAAAAAGTGCAGGGGGCGTGGCTTGACGCTGCTGGAAGATGGCTGCCTAATCTCCTCTCTCCCGCTCGACAGCCGCTAAAGCTTGCTATTTGGCCAATCCAACGGGCTCCCAACAGATATGCCGGGTACCCGCAGTCAGCAGAACACACCGGCAACTGGCAGAAGCAATCCCAAGAAAGCAGGAAAGACCTTACCGGACATATTCCGATCTCAAAAGGACCACGCTCAGACATCCAAGATGGCGCCAGACAAAATCAGAGAAGGACAGGCCCAATCGTCGCCAGACTCCTCACCTACTGACTCAGGCAAACTCTCGGGCAAACAGCAGAGATCCCCTACTCTCGCTGACCTACAGTTATTTGCAGATGATATCAAGGCATCCATGCTATCTGCAGTGTCGGAGGTTCGAGCGGACGTCGCCGCATTAGGCTCTAGACTGCATACCTTAGAGGCGGCCAACACTCAAACAACCTCGCAGCTGAAAAAGCTAGCTAAAACCTCTGACAAGCACTCATCTAGGCTAACAGACCACACTAGATACCTCGAGGACTTGGACAACCGCGGCCGCAGATGTAACATCAGACTGAAAGGCCTACCAGAATCAGTAGCCCCTGAAAAGATCTGCGACGCACTCTCAGCCATCTTTAATAACCTGCTGGACAGGCCTGCGGACTCCGAGATCGCCTTTACCCGCGCTCATAGAGCCTTGCGTCCGCGGAGCAATGACAGCGAGAAAACACGAGACGTCATCTGCTGCCTGGAGTCATTTCAGCTAAAAGAGAATATCATGAGGGCAGCACGAACACAAGACCAGATCCTGTTCAACGAAACGCCCGTTCAACTGTACCAGGACCTGTCCGCTATTACTCAAGCGAAGAGTCCTAAAACCTCTCCTGCAAGCAATCAGAAAGAAAGGCCTGTTGTATAAATGGCGTTTTCCTTTCTCACTGTCTGTTACGTCTGAGGGGAAGACATACACCTTACGTGCAGCAGCCGACCTGAAAGACTTCTGCAGCGACCTGGATATCCATGTGATTGACCTCCCGGACTGGGACGGAGACCTAGCATTCCAACGACCAAACACACAGGCATCCGGGTCCTCTCAGCGACATCCACCTAACAACCAGAAGGCATTCCACCGCTCCAGAAGCAGAGATTCGAAATCTGGAACGGAGACTACTCACCCTCGCCGCGATTTCTCCTCATCGGCGGAAGATGGCTAATCTACACCCGTGCTGCAGATCTATTGCATCAATCCCCAGCAAGTAAAGGCGTTGTAAGCGGTACCTTGCCTTGGATCCGGTAACTATACTGCCATGCACGGTCTTACCTGATATGCCAAGCTCATTTACTTCACCCCTGTTCGGATTGCATCCTACACACCTAGGAACAAACGGTCTCGGCTGCCCTACTCCTTTGTGGCATTTTTGTCCCCCTTCTTTTTCTCTCCTCAACTCATAAGACATTTGGATCTCTCCCTCCACCTCATAGAAGTTACCGCTCCCCCCCCCCCCCCCCCTCATATGAATCAAGTCCCCTGACACTTCCTGAGGCTATGCGGTGGCCTGATCACTCAGAATACATGACATTCGGTATTGTATTCAATATGTCTTATAGCTAATACGGAAAGACCACATCGTACTCTTTTATTTTAGCATGTTATTGATTTTATTAATATTGTGTTATTTGGGTCATAGGAAGTACTGTGATGTTATGCTCTTCTTCATTCCCTGGCTTACCTCAATAGTTCCCTCATAAGGTCATATCCGTATGCATGCCCTCCCCCTAGCCCCTGGCTGAAGAGACTCTGTCACCAATTTTCCTCCTTTAGCTTACTAGGCCACTTAGCCCACCAAACTGCCCCTTTGCCTTATTCAGTGACAGAGGACGAGGTAAAATCCACATACAAAGCGGGGGTTTATGTCTTAAATAATTTCCAGCATAATACACTGACAGCCTGGTATATAAACTTATCTACTCATACCCATCTTAGTATAGAGCAATATAGGCCAGAGCTTGTTTCTCTTAGAGGGGGGAAATCCCAATAGGAGGAAGAGAAGAGAGGGAGGAACCATCAATCACTTAATAGGACACCCTATACACCCGCACAGGGGTCGGGCTGTTGACTCTCTATAATCTAGACCTGTTTATTCGGTGGCCTTCCTCCCCCTACATGAGACCCCTTTTAGACTTCTTAGAGGCTAACACGTGGGGGGCTTACTCTGAAGGTAAAAATGACCCAGTAAAGGGGAATCTAATAAGAACGCAATCTTAGGGACTTTTTCTTTCTCAGGTACGGGCTGAAGACCAAACTGCGGTCCTGGCGGAGGCTCAGGCGTGCTCCCTGGCGGGCCCCTCTTCTCCCGCACCTCGCTTTCGTGGGGGTCGGGTTGGGGCCCGCCCGGGAACATGAAGCCCCCACTTCATAACCCGTTGGTTTAATTTCATAAGTTTGTTTTCTAATATGGCGGCCAGAGTGGATTATGAACGCGAAGTGTCACTCCCAAACATACGGAATTTCCCGTATGCGGTAGCGTCTATTTGCGGTCATATTCTGGCGGTGTCTTTCATCACCCCCACCCAGTGTGTGATTTATACACTGACTACACATATCCCACTTTAGGAAGTGTGTGCGGCCCGCCAAGTCGCACACACGTGGGAATTATTTCCTAAAAGCTATTTCTGTCTGTTCATATCAATACGTATGTTGGTCCATCACGGGGAGGACCGCTCTTCCTGTATTCTTCGTTTCTCCTTTCTCACTTCCCTTGGCCTCTTTTTCCTACTTTCGCTCCTTTCTCTATCCACTACTTCTACGGGGAAAAATTTGGGTTGTTGGGGGCTGGAACTACCAGCAGGACAGGCAACTGTGATAATGCACACGCATCGAGCAAACTGGAAGCTGGTCTCGTTTAACGTGAACGGCCTTAACACACCGGAGAAAAGATCGATTATTTTTGACTTTCTCCATCATCAAAAAGTGCAGATTGCTTATTTGCAAGAGACTCATTTACGAGCTAACCATATCCCTACGAGATTTAATTCCCGTTACCCGTTGGCTTTTCATGCTACATCGCCAACTTCTAAAACCAAAGGAGTCTCTATCTTCCTGCATCGAGATATACCGTTCACGCTGGACGAGTCAGTGTGTGAACCCAGAGGGTCGTTATCTTTTTATTAAGGGGAAAATTGCTAATCACACAGTCACCATGGCTAATGTATATGTCCCCAACAAGCACCAACCATCCTTTTTATCCTCCACGCTAGCTAAATTAGCTGCTTTTACCAGTGGTGTACTAATTGTAGGAGGAGACTTTAACATCCCCATTAACCCTATCCAAGACTGCTCTAATGGTTCAACCACCCTCTCATACGCGGCCTTACGGCGCATTAAATCCCAATTGCAGAGCCTATACTTAATGGATCCTTGGAGGATATCCCACCCACAGGTGAAGGACTATACCTTCTTTTCTGCCATTCATAATAAGTATTCAAGGATCGACTACTTTTTTTTGCCACAGAGAGACCTATCTCTAGTTATCAACACTGACATAGGTAACAGAACGATCTCAGATCATTCCCCGGTCTTTCTCACCATATCCACCCCTGACTCCTCCACGAAAATCTGGAACTGGAGATTGAACCCAAATCTCCTGGCAGAGGCCGGTAGGAGACAAATAGTCTCGGAGGCCCTTGACGATTACTTTTCCATTAACAACAACCAAGCAACATCTAAACTCACAACATGGGAGGCACACAAAGCAGTAATTCGGGGACACTTCATTAGGATGGGCTCTAGACTTAAGAAGGAAAGGACAGAAATGACCGTCAAACTGATGGCAGATATTAACCGTCTGGAACGCGCCCACAAACTAAACTTAGCCTTAGCAAACCTAGAAGAACTTAATAAAGCTAGAAGTGCTCTTGACAAACTCTTATATTCCGAAGCTAGACGGAAGTTAATGTCCGTCAAAAAAATATATTACGAGCAGGGCAATAAAAGTGGCAAATACCTTGCCCGTGCCTTGAGGAAAAGAACCCTGCACATGAATGTCACATGTATTACTACCAAAAAGCAGACCCAGGTCTTCAAACCGAAGGAAATCGCAGATGAATTCAAGTCATATTATGCCTCCCTGTACAACTTGCACAATCACAGCCAATCACCCGAACAACATAATATCAGAACCTCTGCCATCTCCAACTTTCTCGCTCAGCATGCGACCAGCTTACCCCTAGACCAATCAGACAAGGAAGACCTGGAATCCCCTCACGGAGGACGAGTTCCAGGTGGCAGTCGGATCTTTGAAGCCGGGCAAGGCACCAGGCCCTGACGGTCTCACGAGCCAATACTATAAAGCTTTTAGAGGTACTCTAGCCCCAGCGTTTGTTAACGCTTTCAACTCGATTACCCCTAACACCATTCCATCCACTCAGTTTCTAGAAGCCCACATAGTAGTAATTCCCAAGCCAGACAAGGACCCTGCACAATGCCCCAGCTACAGACCTATTTCCCTTTTAAATTTAGACGCCAAGATCCTGGCCAAAATACTAGCTAACCGCCTAATCCCATTTGTCTCTAGACACGTCAACCCAGACCAAGCTGGCTTTGTCCCTGGTCGTGAAGCAAAGGACAATGTCATGAGGACAGTAGACATCATGTCCTTCGCCAAAGTGAGGGGGGTTAAAGCGTTTCTGCTCTCAACTGATGCAGAGAAGGCCTTTGACAGGGTCGCTTGGGACTATACCCGAGCGGTCCTGTCAGGGCTGGGAATCGGGGATACTATGTGCAACCTTATTGGATTGTTATACACTAACCCTTCTGCAAAAATCAGAGTCAACGGCGCTTTCTCAGACCCATTCAAGATAACAAACGGGACCCGGCAGGGATGTCCCCTTTCACCACTAATATACATACTCACCCTGGAGCCCTTTCTAAATGCTGTTCGTTCAGATCCAGATATCCATGGTATCCCTGTAGGCCCATCAGACCATCTGGTAGCCGCCTTTGCTGACGACTTACTTTTCTTCCTGCAAAACCCGATGATCTCTATCCCCAATCTAATACGCAGATTCACGGAATTTGGCCAATTATCTAATTTAAAAATCAACTTTCAGAAGTCACAGGCCCTAAACATCTCGCTTGACGATAGCACAATACAGACTTGCAAGACCAGCTTCCCTTTCCAGTGGTCCCAAAACCAACTTAGATACCTGGGCATTAATATCACCTCTAACTTGAAAAACCAATTCTCTGCAAACTTTATCAAATTAGACTCGACATTGAAAACTGATCTCACCAGTTGGGGTAACCAACCCCACTTGTCATGGTTTGGAAGAATATCTTCCATTAAAATGAACCTCCTGCCCCGTATCCTATACATAAGCCAGTGTATCCCGATACATCTCCCTCCTACCTTTTTGAAAAGCCTACAAGGGGCAATCAACAAATTCATATGGGGCAATAAACCCCCACGGATCAAGAGATCCACACTCACAGTCCCAAAAGACTTGGGTGGGGCTGGGCTCCCTGACCTACAGAAATATCACCTGGCCTCCCAGCTAAGTAGGGTGGTTGAATGGGCCGTGGCGGAGAACCCTAAACCGTGGGTCACAATTGAGCAAGAATTGGCGGGTATCCAGGCCTCTGCCCTTGGAAGGGTGGATATCCCACGTAGAGTGCAGGCAACTTGGCAAAACCCACTCATGGAAGCCACTATCAAATGTTTCAGAAAACATGCCACGTCCCTAAACCTTGCGAACCTATCAGGCCCACTTACTCCCCTAAAAGACAATCCAGCATTTAAACCAGCGGCAGATATACCTTTCCTCACATCCTGGGACCCCCACCATCCCCCTAGGGCGAGAGACTTTGTGTCTGCAGGGAAAACCAAAACACACCAGGAAATGGTTAGGATGAGAGACATGACACCCCTTTCCAACTGGCAATATTTCCAAATTCGACACTTTATGCACTCCATACTCAAAAGTGGGAACTGGGCCCCGACTCTAACTCCATTTGAAAACTTAATAGTAAGCCCAGCGCCACACAGACACCTAATCTCTGCTACATACCAGATCCTGGTGAGCGCCACAACTCCAGATAAATTTGGTTATCAGGAGGCGTGGGAGAGAGACCTGGGACAAACCCTCGAGGAAGAGCAATGGCAGAAAATCTTCAGTCTTAATCATAAAGGCTCCTTGAATGCAAATACCCAAAAACTTGGGTTTAAAATATTATCTCGTTGGTACAAGACTCCACAAATATTACACAGAATCTTCCCCTCATCTCCTGACTCTTGTTGGAGATGTGGGGCTGGTGGGTGCGATATCTTCCATATATTTTGGTCCTGCTCTGCTATTGTCCCCTTTTGGAGGGAGGCTCACCAATTAATGGAAGCAATCACATGGGACAAAATTCCCTTTCGCCCAGATGTCTTACTTCTTCTTCATAGCACCCATGATTCCATTAAGTCATACAAAAAATCAATAACTATTCACCTGATCAATGCTGCAAGGGCAATGATTCCCCTCCACTGGAAGTCCCCCAATGCACCGTCCATAAAGTCATGGATTAAGAGAATTGAATTTATCGAGCACATGGAGCACCTAATCCTCTTATCGCACGAGCGATCTGAACAATATTCCAGGACGTGGTCGGTCTGGACGGATTTCCAGTGTTCAGATACCTACAAACATATCATGGACCCCAATTAACCTGGTCTCAATCAGCTGACTGCATCTCTTTCCCTAACCTATCTTTCTTTTCCCCCCCTATTTCTACACTGACATCTCCTATCCCTGCTCTACTGACCAACTTTCATCTTCCTTTCCTTCCCCGTGGTGGCACAGATGTATACCAGCAGTTAACGTTATGCTTATATAGAATTGTAGTTTATCTCCCGTTCTTAAACTTTCAACATGATCTCTATAATGAAGCCTAACAGGCGACAGTTCTTATGCTTCGGCATTTGCAAGGCATTGTTATATTGTATGCTCTGTCACATATTAAGTCGGTGATGTCTGTTCAATGCTTTTCAATTGGCATTCATATGTTGTTGTCTATATATCTTTCAATAAAACTTAATTGTTTAAAAAAAAAAAGTGCAGTTTGCCAGGAACCGGCCTGCGGCACGCCTGCGTATACGGTTCCCGACTGCGGGTTTGACCAGATCAAGCGGGGAGCAGCCTTATTCGAGCTAAAACAAGGCTGGGACCCCTCAGAACACCTCTCACTGCCACCACTAGCAGTTCGCTAGACACTTCCACTCTGCTGTCGAGTCCTCAGCGCGCAATCCGCGTTTTCGTATTCGGGTCAGCTTTGCGCTTAGGCCGAATACATGAACGCCACGCACCCACACACACACACACACACACACACACAGTTGCAATCTTACACTGTAGTGAAGCAAAACCACTAACAGTCGCTCCGAACGATACTGTTAGCCACTCAGCTGTTGAGCTACTCGCACTGGTGTTTTCGTACGTTGGGTCAGCTGCGCGTTTTAGGCCAACGTATGACAAACGCCCCACACACAATGCAATTACAATCTTATACGGTAGTGTCGCTCAATCATACAATCAGGCACGGACTTGTACACACTTCAATCTCTTCTAGGCTATGAGTGTTAGTTTAGTACAGCAGAAGTCAAGCTTATTAAATAATAATTTAATATTCCAGGGAAAAAGTGGAACAATGCAGAACAGAATATATACAAAAGATTACAAAAACAAAGTAAAAAGTTACAAAGATAAAAGTTACAAAAATACACACAAAGCGATTTGCTTACCAAAATAAACGGGGAAATAAACGTACCAGCGTATCGATCTGGCGTTGTTGCGGACTTTCTGGTCAGGAACCAGGTTAGTTCTAGCCGTGTGTGCTATCTCCAAGAACTACCAGTTGTGGCTATCCTAGCTGCTATTTTATATTGTGAGATACGCCTGGAGGCTGCAACTTCCTTGGGGAGGGGAGGAACTCGTTTTTAATTAAATCTCAGACATAATTCCATTTCCAGGTAAAAGTCTATACATCAAAAGATTGTGAAGTGAGGCTTTTCAACTCCAGGTGAAAACTTGATTAAGGCTTTTTCCTGTCTCCATTTTTAAAGTCTGCAGAGATTTCAAACCCCTTCCCATAGATGTAATTTACAGGGTATAGTTTGCACCTCCACCAATAATTCAATTTCCTCACAATGAAATAGTGTTTAACACACATGTCAACTTTTGGTGAAGAGACTCTTCCTGACTAGTCTACAGTTCTTCACAATGCTTTAACAGCCTTCATCAACAAAAGTGTAAATGTTTCAAGTGTCAATGACTTCAACACTTCACTTCTGCCATTGTCTGATTACCCCAGCTCTATTCACTGAAGTCCTCTTAGATGCAAATGTAGGTCTATTGACCCACACACACAATCACATGAACAGTCCATGAATCTAGACTGGCATATCTACACCTTTCACATAACACAGCAGATATAAAAATGGGAAACTGAAAATATATTACTGTATTATCCTTAACAGCATCAGCACCCCAATATATCACCACACAGTTGTTAATATACACCTCAGTGGGAGTGTCTGAAGACACTAGGAGGAGGGCAGCTAATGAATACACAATGAGCAAGAGAAGGGAGGGGGGAAAACAAGAGTCAGGGAGGATATGATGTCAGCATTAGCTTGGCAAGATGGCCACTGCCTAGAATAGGATTTTCTGCTTTTCCTTTATAAAATTCACATGAATCATTAGGTGGATAGCACAATACATCTGTTATGTAAGTAGAAGTAGTATTTATCTACTTATATATGTGTTTTTTATTTCTAGGTTAGCATGGGTGTCGCTTGTTCTTTAAACACAGTAAAATAACTTTATTGGCATTTGGGGGGTGGATAATGTGAGGGATGTTCAAAATTCCATGGACAGCCAGAAACTCTGATGATGGAGATGGTGGGGAACAGGGGCATAACTAGACTTAATAGGGCCCCCCTGTAAAAATGATAGCATGGGTCCCCGTTTATCCCAGAAACCCACGGGATTGGGAGCCGGAAAATGGCAGCAGAGAGTGTTGAACTATGAAGCAGCCACTGGAAGCAGGAAAAAATGACACGGGCTCCTGCGGTCTGTTTTCATTAGTGGCTAGGTTTCTTTGCTAATTGGCTGCACTTGCGGTTGGGGAGAGGGAGGTGGGGGGCCCCTAAAGCCTCCTGGCCCCCCTGCGATGGCAGGGGTCGCAGGGTCATCGCTACACACATGGTGGGGAAGGTAGAGGTTTGACAAAGAAATTTAACGGAAAGGAAAACCTGTATATTATAAAGGTATTCTTTTCTTCCGAGAAATCAGATAAAAAATTTTTACTACACTGGCTCCATGTTTGTCCCGGGTGTGTCTCAATGTACCTAAGCAAAAATATTTGGTGCGGAAGTTGTGAAAATGGAATTCTTAACAGGGGTAAAGGTGGCAGCCTTCATTTTCCACTCACTGCTGGGAAAAAATTAAGATCTTAAAGGGATACTTAAAGTGGACCTGAACTCTTGCACAGGACAGAAGGAAAACAGAGAGAAGTGCACCCTGTATGTATTTAGAGAGTTTAGCCTGTGTAATGCCCCTTTATCTGACTAACCACAACTGTAATTTGATCTCTCAGCTGTGTCAGCTGGCTACCTCCGCAGAGCAGCTGATTTGTAAACACAGGATGTTAACCCTATGTCTGCTTCCATGAAAGCAGGAAGTAGACACACTTCAGATTGATTGCAGGATTTGTATCAGCTGTATCAAAAATGTTTTTTCCTTGAAAAGTTAATATGCTGTTGCTTCTCTTTTAGAGCAGAGAGGAAGTTCTGAGTTCAGGTCCGCTTTAAAATCAGTTTAGTATTCTTGTAGATTAGCTCAGCTCTCATGTTACTGACATCAATTTTCAAACCACAGAGCCTTTCTGATGTGAGGACTCCCGTGGGGACAAGTCAACAAGTATTATCTCCTATTTGACTGTCGATGAATTGCTCTTGTAGAGTCGTCCCCCACCCGCCACCCCCGCGTTATAAGCTCTATTTGATGCTTTAGGAGAGTTTGTAACCTTCTGATGGAAAGAGCTCATTTTACTGCTGCCGCTAATTGCTGCGCATAATCGCTGGATCTGTATGAATCACTCTGCGCAGCTCCAGGCGGACGGATTGGGTCATTAGCAAAATGACTTGTCATCCGAGATCAGCCTGACCTGCGAGGCAATGCAGATGGACCTTTTAAAGTGTTTGAAAGGACAGGTCTGCTTTGGGGAAATGGCAGCTTTTAACCTGCTACACAGACACATTTAGTCGACGATAATGACTGTTATTTAAAATATATTGGCGTTCCGGCTCATATCCTTTGATTTGTGGAAGATGAGGTTAGAAGATTATTTGTATTCCCCTTGGAATGCTTCATAAAAGGGGACACTTTCTAATGAGCCTGTTTTTTACAGAAAGTCCATGTGATGTGAGCGGCTGTAATGTCGAAGGATAAAAATTACGGGCACATTTCTAGTTAACGTTGAATCGGCTACCATCAACCGTACCTCGGGGGGCTTACAATCTAATGGCGCTGCCATAGTCCAACCCCAACTTTGGGGGATTCCAAATACTCAGTCTGTGTGGATTTTTAAAGTGAACATGAACCGAGTGAATTGATTTAAAACTAGCTGATGGCCGGCATTGCCCGGATATGTGTTAGGCTGGTGTTGGCTCTTCTCACTTTTTCTAACCCTAACACACAAACACTCAATGACCTAGTTTGTGAGCTTTGCAGTCTTTGGCATCAATAATTTGCATTGAAATGAAACAAATCTGATTGGCTGTTTATGGCTCCACCCCCTTTTCTGAATTTGAACACCAGTCACCCAATGAGCAATTGTAGCAGGATTGAGGCCTGTGCCATTAACAGTGCAAGAATGGCAGCAATTAAATATTCTCTTTGATAATCAATAGGTGAATTTTGATTGGCTTTTGTAGGCTCCACCCACTTTTCTGAATATTAATCCGAGTCACTCAGTGACCAACTGTGCAAAGTTTGGGAACCCTGCCATTAACAGTGTAAGAATGGCTGCAGTTTACATTTTCCCAGTGAAATTTGTATCTGTCTCCGCCTACTTTTTGGTTATGGGGATAAAAAGTATCCATAATGTTGTTCCAGATAATGTATTATGTGGGTGCCAAATTCCTTCAAATCCGTTCAGCCATTGTTGTGTAATTAACAAACATCCAGACTTCCAGACTTTTTCATGTATAATATTAGTGAGATTAACACTATGCACCTGCAAATGAATACTAGATACAGTGTTTCCCCCGAAAATAAGTCACTGTCTTATATTAATTTTGCCTCCAAAATATGTGGTAGGGCTTATTTTCGGGAGGGCTTGTATCTTTCAGCAGCAGCAGCTGCAGCAACCACAACTACTGCCACTGGAGTGACCGGCTAACAGCCACAGAAAGCGTAAGCCTAGGTGAATCGGACAAATCCAAGGTAAATCAGCCAATATCAGCTAAGCAAAATGCCACCCGTCTGCCTTGCTAACAGCAATAGGGCAGTGAGCAGTGCAGAGTAACTACCGGTACCGTAATAATAACTAACTTACCTGGCGCAAGTGAGCTGGCAGAAGTGCGGAGAGTGAAAGCAACATCTGCGGGCATTAGCGGTGGGTGGAGAGCATATGAAAACGTGTGTTATACCGCCAGGAAAAGAAGTGCCTGAAGCGGCTGACAGAATCCACCCGGCTAAAGTGAGCTGAAAGCCGCGGTGCCTTTCCTCTCCTTCCACTCCCTCCTCGTCACATCCGTTCAGCATCCCACGTCACAAGCAGGAAGGATGTAACCCCATGGCAACTGAGGTCCGTGAAAAAGTATAGCTTCTCACCGCTATACAACTAGGTCTTATTTTTGGGGGATGTCTTATATTTCAAGCATGCTTGAAATATAAGATAGGTCTTATTTTTGGGGGAGGTCTTATTTTAGTGGAAATACGATACTTACCTCGCCGTCAGCTCTCAAAAGCTCACCATTTTCTTCTTCGAACAATTCCTTCCATTTCTGACAAGATTTTGTCAGAACTGAAATACAGTATATCAGTTGCTGTCTGTTATATATCAGTTGTTGTCAGTTATAACTGAAAGGACAACTGATGAGCAAGGTAATGTCCATGTTTCCCTATCGCTCAAGTGGGAGATGTCACAGTTTAACAGTGTGCTAAACAGGAAGCTATTATGGGGTAATGGCCATTTTCAAAATGGAGGATGGAGAATTCCATTGATCACAGTGGATAAACAAAATGCAGGAGAGGAGAAAGAGATCAATGAGTAGACTACACAGGAGGTAAGTATGATGTGTGTATGTTTTATTTTGACTTTTAATTTTCAGTTCAGGTTTGCTTTAAAGATTAAACTCCTCTCAGCTGCAAGTAACAAGAAAGACCTTAGTTGTGCATAACTATGGGATAACAGCCACAACAATTGGATAACAGCAGCATAGGAAGTTTATCTGTCATTCTGTCACCAACGAAAAAAAAAACTATGAAAAACTACAATGGAGTAGAGTAACAAAACAGCACATAAAGTGGAAAGTGCACTTTCACAAATTGCACATTGCCATCTTGTGGCCACTGAGGATACGCACAGCGTAAGCATGAAAGCCATTGCAGGTATACTGTATATTTCAGTGAGCAACAAGAGAACCGCTACACAAACATGGAACAAACTAAAATTCCATGCAGTGCCATGCTGACTGGGATTCAACCATGTAGCAAAACAAGCTGTATATGAAGTGTTTTTTGTAGTACAAATGCGGTTTGAGTATCAGGAAAGCATACACAATTAATGTAACAACTTGTTCAGAATAACTTAGTCATTTTTTTCCCTTTTCATTCTTATTGCTTCTTCTCATAACAAATCTGTAAGTTCAACCAAGTCTCCACTTTAAAGGTGGCCACTAATGGTCCAATTTCTAGCGAAAAAATCGTTTGAGCGATCAGAAATTATGATTGGACGAAAAATCATTCACTACACCATCAACTAACCATTTATTGCTTCCTATCTATCACGACCAACACGAAAATCCAAATTTTGGTTCAACGAAAATCCAAATTTTGGTTCAACGAAAATTCAATCGGACGATTGTTTTTATAATCGTTCATTATCAAATGTGCCCATCAACTGAGATTATTTACAACCAATCCGATCAGAATTTCTGATCGCTCAAACGATTTTTCACTAGAAATTGGACCGTTAGTGGCCAGCTTAAGTCAGAACTGCACTTGCTATTCATCCACCATAACTGTCACTTTCCAGTGATCAAATTTTCCAGCAACAACTTCTTACTACTATCTTTAAACTGGTGTGCATCTAACTGGTGTGCATCTAACTGGTGTGCATGCAATGCCCCAACTGCTACAGCTGCCTGGCTGGGCCAAAAACAACTGTGTGATGAATCACAAAATAAGTTTTTGAGTATTGTACCGCGCACTAAGGCATTGTGTATACAGTCACAATGATATCTGGGTAAAAAAAAAAATAGGACGTCTCTATTAAGTTCAACTACTTGAGTCCTTAAAGGACAACCTAAGTGAGAGGAATATGGAGGCTGCCATATTTATTTCCTGTTAAACAATGCCAGTTGCCTGGCAGATGTCCTGGTCTATTTAGTTGCAGAAGTGTTTGAATCACACCAGAAACAAGCATGCAGCTAATCGTCAGATCTGCCAATAATGTCTGAAACATCTGATCTGCTGCATGCTTGTTCAGGGGCTATGGCTAAATGGAATAGAGGCAGAGGATCAGCAGCTGGTATTGCTTTAAATGAAATAAATATGTCAGCCTCCATATCCCTCGTTTCAGTTGCCCTTTAAAGCAGTGGCGTAGCAATAGGGGTTGCAGAGGTAGCGACCGCATCGGGGCCCTTGGGCCAGAGGGGCCCCAAGGGGTCCTCCCTCAATACCAATATTTGTTCTCTATTGGTCCTGTGCTGGTAATAATCACTTCTATAGATGCATTGCTTTAAATAGTAATAATCATTAGCAAACTGTTTCCCATCCCCTTCTTGCACCTCTGACACTGTAGTTATACTTGGCAGGTTTTGGTGCACCGTATCAATTGTTATGTATAGACTATAGAGTGCTTGAAGGGGGGGAGGGGGGGGGGTGTATGTAAAACTTGTACCGGGGCCCATAGCTACTTAGCTATGCCACTGCTTTAAAGGACAACTGAAGTGAGAGGAGTATGGAGGCTGCCATATTTATTTCCTTTTAAGCAATACCAGTTGCCTGGCAGCCCTGCTGATCCTCTACCTCTGATACTTTTAGCCATAGACCCTGAACAAGCATGCAGCAGGTCAGGTGTTTCTGATATTATTGTCAGATCTGACAAGATTAGCTGCATGCTTGTTTCTGGTGTTATTCAGACACTGCTGCAGCCAAATAGATCAGCAGAGCTGCCAGGAAACTGGTATTGTTTAAAAGGAAATAAATATGGCATCCTCCACATTCTTCTCACTTTAGTTGTCCTTTAATATTATTGATTTGCATTTTCATCATTTTCCATGGCGCTGTACACAGTAAGAATCCAACCTGGCCCTTCATCAGGTGCACAGACAGTCTGTGTGACAGGAAGTGGCCAGTGTCAGGGCTCCTCACCAGTTACAATATTTTTTTTTAAATCCATAAATAAGTGATTTTACAAGTGATGTAATTGACACTAGCTACCTAAGGAACTCCTGCATAGATATAAACACGCTCTGCAACTGTCTGCCTAGGCAAATCTAGAAAGGCAATTGTGTTTGATTTGGGACTTTAAAGTGGACCCCGGTGTATAAAAACAAACAAACCAAAAACCCAACAGAGTAGCTATGAAAAAAAAAGTCCAAAATATGACCGCTTGTGCCATAAAATCTAGGTTTTGATGGTTAGCCACGCCCCCTTTCTGGAAAACTGCCATGGTAGATTTCTGCCTTTGCCATTTCAGAGATTATGGGTGGAAGGAACCTCCTGCTGTGGCCTGAGGGGTACTCTGCTTCTACCTGTGCCACTGAGACAGCCTATCACAGAGGGGTACTCTGTTTCTACCTGTGCCACTGAGCCAGCCTATCACAAAGACGTACTCTGCTTCTACCTGTGCCACTGAGCCAGCCTATCCCAGTGAGGTACTCTGTTTCTACCTGTGCCACTGAGCCAGCCTATCACAAAGACGTACTCTGCTTCTACCTGTGCCACTGAGCCAGCCTATCACAGAGAGGTACTTTGCTTCTACCTGTGCCACTGAGCCAGCCTATCACAAAGACGTACTCTGCTTCTACCTGTGCCACTGAGCCAGCCTATCACAGAGGGGTACTCTGTCCTACCCGTGTCACTGAGCCAGCCTATCCCAGTGAGGTACTCTGCTTCTACCTGTGCCACTGAGCCAGCCTATCTCAGAGATGTACACTGCTTCTACCTGTGCCACTGAGCCAGCCTATCCCAGAGAGGTACTCTGCTTCTACCTGTACCACTGAGCCAGCCTATCCCAGAGAGGTACTCTGCTTCTACCTGTACCACTGAGCCAGCCTATCCCAGAGAGGTACTCTGCTTCTACCTGTACCACTGAGCCAGCCTATTCCAGTGAGGTACTCTGCTTCTACCTGTGCCACTGAGCCAGCCTGCCACAAAGACGTACTCTGCTTCTACCTGTGCTACTGAGCCAGCCTATCACAAAGACGTACTCTGCTTCCACCTGTGCCACTGAGCCAGCCGTTAGCGGTTACTATCTTGGGAGAAAAGAGAGGGGTAACAGTCTTAGTAAGTGTCATTATTGCTCTTTTTCACTTTGGAATTTACAGCAGAGGTCCACTTTAAGTAATAATTTACAAGACTGAAGTTGATTTAATATCTGCTTTTGCAAACAAAAAGAGGATGTTTGGTACTTAACTCTTATTGCTCCATTTCTGCAGGACACAGCTGGCCAGGAGAGGTACAGAACCATCACCACTGCTTATTACAGAGGGGCGATGGGATTCATTCTCATGTACGATATCACAAATGAGGAGTCCTATAATGCTGTCCAAGACTGGTGAGTACCTTCTGCTCTAGAGCTATGTAAGATACAATACTCATTATTTTTATGGTGGGGTGAAATGGTGAAAACCCGGGCCTATCCCCCTACCGCTGGCACACGAGTTACTCTTACTGGCCTAAATTAACTTCAATATAAATTCCTTGGATAATTTTTAAATCAGGAAAAACAGATGTTCAACTACAGCCAGAGCAAGTCTTCCCTCTCTAAAGAACTGTAACCCAGGATTGAACTTCTACCCAATCAGTAGCTGATACCCCCTTTCCCATGAGAAATCTTTTCCTCTTCTCAAATAGATCACCAGGGACATCTGTATGGCTGATATTGTGGTGAAACCCCTCCCACATTGTGATGTCATGACCTAGGTCCTGACAGTTTGCAGTCTGTACCTTGTTGCATTGTGGGAAATAACGTTTTTTCCACCTGCCAAGCAAGCGGTATCTCCCTCTGTGCATAGAACTCTCAGTGAGGAACATTCCACACAGGTCACCTGGTAGAACTAAAGATAAACTAAGTGATACATTTTAGAATGTAAATCAGCGAGAGGAATGATTTTACAATGGGCAAACACTGACTAAATAATCTATAAATGAATATTGTAAAAAATAAGCAATTTTATTCATTCAATCATGTAATTTTCACTACAGTTCCTCTTTAAGTGCCATGGTGGGCTAGATTACCTGCTATTGATCGTACTGCTCTTTGTCTTCAGTGTCCCTCCCGTTCCCTGTTCTCAAGCTCTTCAATATTGGACAATGTCCTTGGTTGAATATCCTCCAGTAAGTACCCATGGCCGTGCTGCAGGCACAGGCGCTTTTGAACTAGGCACCGTGATGCCCTTTTTACATTTACGCAGCCGAGGCAGGTTAGGTTGTGTACGCACTTGAGTGGAGAACTGACATTTTTTTGTTCGTTCTCAGCTCATCACAAAACTGACAGTGAACAGCTACTATTTCATACATAAGCACCATTCATACTTGTCACCCTGCAGTGGAACAATGTGATAGGCTAAAAGGTTGTTTTTTTATTGCTATACATATGCACAGTGGGAGATACTGGTTGCTTGGCAGTTGGAAACAGCTGTTATTTCCCTCAGTGCAACAAGGGTCACAGACAGGAAACTGTCAGGACATTGTCATGACATCACACTGTGGAGGTTTCACCACAATATTAGCCACACATAACCTCTGATGATCAATTTGAGAAAAAGTAGTTCAATTCTTGGTTACATTTTGTTTTTTAAAAAGCATTTTATTGGCAAGGCGTGAAAGAATTACCGAGTAGTAAACTCAGGAGAAAAAGTTAATTCCATCTGGGCGGATGAATCAAAGCTCTCCATTCTCCTTGCTTTGCACGCTGATCACTCTGATGCCATCCAAATTGCTGAAGGACTGATCAATTATTGAGTGTCCTGCGCACAATCAAGTTTTGTAAATGTCACCAACAGAGATCCTGATGCATAAATATATCTTTCTTCATTTCTTGGCACAATCGTTCCGTAGGGTGACCTTTCGTAGAGCGTCTCTGCCTTCTATACACATCATTCATAACAAGGCTCCCACCGGGCGTGATAATATCCATATTCTGCGGGGAAATAAGGTGGCTGTTAGCGCTGTGCTGCGGATTACGGGAAACCTAGCGGTGGCCTTCATTAGGTGACAGTTTGCTAACAAGGAAAAAGGCAGAGCAAGCCATTGTCACCATGGACAGGCTGAAGTCTGATTTGTCTTATTAGAAATTTTAATTATATCCTGAAATCTCAATCCACAAATTGCTGTGGTGATATCCTCTCCTGTGCAACCCGGATTCCTGCTTGCATAGCTTCTGAATAGAGCAAGTCTGAGGAACACCCCCCCCCCCCCCCCTCCTTCTGTTACAGGGGTGTCAAGTTGAAATAGAAAGCGGGCCAAGACTGAACACTGGGACCAAGTCACAGGCCAACCTGAATGTCTAGTGGCCACTTCCTCAAGTTACCTGGTGTCTAATCTCCCCCCCCCCCCCCCAATCAACCTATACAGTTCCCTGGTGTCTAATTTGCAAAAAGAGAAGAGGACAAACCAGTAAATGCTGCTCAAAAACTGCACTTTATTTTTTGGTAATTAAAACACACACATAAGTTACATGAAAATGTCAGGTGATTCCTGACAGTAAATAGTACTGTAAATACAATATACGTGCTGCAATCTAAGAGGACAGTAAGGAAAAAGTCCCTTTTGAAAAGCCTATTTGTCTATATGGGGATCCATCCCTACCAAGCTGAATTAAAGGTACATAGGAGTAGGGCACAGCTAATATATCCAGCAAGTGTGCAGCTGCCAGCCCACCCCTAAAGTAAGTGAAGCTGGTATGATGTCTTTGGTGACGTCCCAACTGTGACCCCGAAAGGGGACCCAGGTATAAATATCCTGGGGGCAAATACCACTCACCACCCAGGATATTTATACCTGGGTCCCCTTTCGGGGTCACAGTTGGGACGTCACCAAAGACATCATACCAGCTTCACTTACTTTAGGGGTGGGCTGGCAGCTGCACACTTGCTGGATATATTAGCTGTGCCCTCCTCCTATGTACCTTTAATTCAGCTTGGTAGGGATGGATCCCCATATAGACAAATAGGCTTTTCAAAAGGGACTTTTTCCTTACTGTCCTCTTAGATTGCAGCACATATATTGTATTTACAGTACTATTTACTGTCAGGAATCACCTGACATTTTCATGTAACTTATGTGTGTGTTTTAATTACCAAAAAATAAAGTGCAGTTTTTGAGCAGCATTTACTGGTTTGTCCTCTTCTCTTTTTGCAAGTGTCATACTTATACCAGTGCTGGTACCTGCACATAGAGCACACACTCAATACTATTTAGGTTCTATACACAAAATTTTTCCCTGGTGTCTAATGCCTCCTTCCTACCTTCCTTCCTACCTTTTACAGTTCCCTGGTGTCTAGTGGCTCCCCTCCTACTCCTAAATAGCTCCCTGGTGTCTAGTGACCCCCTCCCCATACAATTCCCTGGTGTCTTGTGGCTCCCCTCCCACCCCTATACAGTTCCTTGATGTCCCGTGGTTTTCCTTCCACCCCTAAATTGTTCCCTGGTGTCTAGTGCTCCACACTCACTTTCCTAAAGAGTTCCCTGGTGCCTAGTAGTCCCCACTCACACCCCTAAAAAGTTCCCTGTTGTCTAGTGACCCCCTCCTTCCTCTATACAGTTCCCTGGCATCCACTGTTTTTCCCTTTCCTCCCCTGCATGGCTTCCTTGTGATCTAGGGCTCCACCCCCAATATAGCTACCCTGGTGGTTTAGAGTGCGTCAAACAATGCAAAGTGAGGAAATCCCTTGTGGGCCAAGTTTGATGGCTCTGTGGGCCAGATGTGGCCAGTAGCCCAAAGTTTGACGTGAATGCTATTTAACATCTGAACAAAAGAAAAAGGAAACCATTACATTTTTTTTAAATTAAGATAAACAATTAAAGAAAATCACATAAATGACGCTAGTCTGTTGTCTCTGGTGCCGGCTCTTATTTAGAGACTCTAAAAACTAAGTTCCCCCATTGACAGGATTATGCACATTTTGTATGCAAGATTTAATTGCTTTATTTTCAAGCATGATGATAATTGACCAGCCCTACCCTCCTGTGGGGGGCACTAGAAAAATGATACACAGGGATGGATTTCTGGAGAGGCCACAAAGGCCCCAGCCTTGGGCAGGAGTAGGCCAAGGGGCGGCTGGACATGAAAGAGGGATTACTGCAAATGGAATACAGAGGTTGCCAATAAGGAGCAACACATGGAGATAGGGAGCTGCTGCCCAAGGGACCGGTATAGAACTGAAGGAGGCTGCTGTACATGAATGCTAGACATGAAAGAGGGGGCTGCACAAGGAATAGGAAGGGAGTGCTGCACAAGGAATAGGAGGGAGTGCTGCACATGGAAGGGGAGCTCCAAGAAAGTTGGTCTAGGGGCAGAAAAAGTATAAATCCGGCCTTGATGAAAAAGTACAGTACACTGAAATACCCCTTTTTTTCATACTGACCTTTTAGTTTTTTTTTCTCCTTTATATTTAGGGCAACGCAGATAAAGACCTATTCCTGGGATAACGCACAGGTCATCCTGGTGGGCAATAAGTGTGACATGGAGGACGAGCGGGTGATTCCTCCGGAGAAGGGGAAACATCTAGCGGACCAACTGGGTATGTGTTGTGCTGCAGCACCCTCTGCTGGTGGCCACTCTGTACTTACAAGGGACTGGATTTTAGAAGAACGAGACACAGCGAGAGAGTTTATGGTTCACACTACGGGCGTTTTTGACCTTTTTTCGAGTGCAAGCGATTGTCAAAATTGCCCCAAAAACACTTGTGCAATGAATTTCTATGAGAAGGTTTATATCAGCATGGTTCGTGCGCTGCGCGTGCAGCAAATCGGTGCCTGGACCATTTTTGGGGCGATTTTGCTATAATGGAAGGTATAGGAAGAGCGCTAAATGCTCACAAAATCGCTTTGTGGGGAGATTGTGTTCGCATTTTAAAGAATAAATACATTGGGCTCAATTCTGGTAGCGTTTAGTAAATAATTACCTCATGGAATTGGGTTTACCTCATGAGGGAAATCAACTTTTGAATTCTGGTAGTTTAAGTAAAGTTTTACCTCATGTAATTTCATGAGGTAATTCATGGGGTAATTTTCTACTATAAATGTGTGGTATTTAGTAGTGAAATACCTCACACTTGAATTCTGAAGTGAAATGAGGTGCGTGTTTGCATGTCTTTTACCTCACATAATTAGACCTACCTCTACCACATGATAAATGCAGTGCTGTGACAGAATTGTGATATCTGTCACATAACATGGAGCCTTTTCAGCTTGTGTTTTGTTCCAACCCCGCCCTCCCCCCCCCCCTCCCCTCGACCCCCAGCCTCTAAAAGTGCTCCGACCTACCACCCCCCACGACCCCCATCCTCTAAAACAGTGCTGTCCAACTTTTGCGGGCTCGGAGGGCCGTTTTTTTTTCCAGACCACATGGTGGAGGGCCGGCCGCCCCCCACCCCCACAAAAAAAAAAATTGCAGCAGTTTCACCACAAAATGCAATTAGAGTGATAGCAGATTCTCAAAAAAATGCAATCAGATTGGCAGCAGATATCCCCACAAATGCGACGAGATTGGCAGCACATTTCCCCACAAATGCAACGAGATTGGCAGCAGATTTACCCACAAATGCGACAAGATTGGCAGCAGATTTACCCACAAATGTAATGATATTGGCAGATTTCCCCACAAATGCAACGAGATTGGCAGATTTCCCCACAAATGCAATCTTATGATTTCCCCACAAATGCGACAAGATTGGCAGCAGATTTCCCCACAAATGTAACAAGATTGGCAGCAGATATCCCCACAAATACGAGATTGGCAGCAGATTTCCCCACAAATGCAACGAGATTGGCAGCAGATATCTCCACAAATACAAGATTGGGAGCAGATTTCCCCACAAATGCAACGAGATTGGCAGCAGATATCTGTTATGATCATGTCTGCAGCGTTTACTGCTGGCTGCAGTGGTATTGTAACCCAAGCAGTTCTGATGTCATTACATGCATTTTCTTGCATAGTTTGGTTTGCACTTAAACTAGTTGCTGATTCCATCTGCAGTCGCTCTGAAGTTAATGACAGTTTAATATGCTTTTGTGTACACAAACATTGTCTGCTGCAATGGAGGGGCAATCCCTTTCCTGCAGGCTGCATATCATTGTCTGCCTTTTCCTGCTGTCAGCCTGTGATTAATTACCATTCACTTGTGTGGGAATCTGCAGGTCTGCTCCCATTGGATGACCTCAGTATAAAGAACTGCTTCCTGCAATGCTTGATGGGCTACCATAGTCTCAGATTCAGTCTGTTACTCTGCCCGTGCCCCACCTCGTTCCTAGTCCGTGTGGACTGCGCTGACTCCTGCGAAGGGGTCAGCGAGTCCTCCTAGTTCTGCTCTTGTTTCTAGAAGTTGTTACTTTGCTTGTCTTGTGTCATATATTGGTTCATCGCCAATATATAAGCATACTTGCACGTTTATTATTTTCCTTGTATTCGTGTTACGTTGATACATCAGTGTCGCTGATATATACGTACACGAACTGTTTATATCCTGTGTTCCGTTAGTCAGCGTTCCAGCACGCTGAGCTAGTTATCCTGTTCCTGGTCCTGTTTGTGGATTGCGTTCATCTCTGCGAAGAGATAGCGAATCCTTCTGAGTCCTGTTCCCTGTATTACTCCAGTCTTAGTCAGAGTTCCTGCTTATGTCATATATCGGTTCATTGCCGATATATACATATGTTAGTCAGACGTTACAAATAGTTTCATTGATAGCTGTAATTGTAATACGCTAGGAAATCATACTTATTGTATATTTATCTGTGTTACGTTCATCTATCTTGATCCTGCTATTTCCTGACTATCCTGTCCTGTCTTTGTGAGGCACGCCATTGCTGCAAACGCATTGGCTACCTCATTCCAGTCTGTTTTATTGTGGACGCTTGCTGTCACTAAGTAGTGGCTAGTTAAGCAAGCGTTCATTCTGTCTACCTGTCCTGATCTCCTCAGTCCTGGTTTATGCGCTTAGCGCTACTTTGCGCTGAGACGTTATTACGAAAGTGTTGTTTGTGGCTGTTCGGATCTGCACCGGCTCTGTGCACCACAATCTCCTATTGGAGTCAGTCCTCTCCTCCACTAAACTGGGGATATCCTGATTCCTTGTGCTGGTGTGTGTACCTCCTTCACGTCAGCTTATGTGTTGCATGCTGACTGTGGAGATTACACCTCCAAGCTTAACAATATCCCCACAAATACGATATTGGCAGCAGATTTCCCCACAAATGCAACGAGATTGGCAGCAAATATCCCCACAAATACGAGATTGGCAGCAGATTTCCCCACATATGCAACGAGATTGGCAGCAGGTTTCCCCACATATGCAACGAGATTGGCAGCAGATATCTCCACAAATACTAGATTGGCAGCAAATTTCCCCACATATGCAACGAGATTGGCAGCAGATATCCCCACAAATACAATCTTATTGGCAGCAGATTGCCCCACAAATGCGACGAGATTGGCAGCAGATTTCCCTACAAATGCAGCCCCTAAGTTAGTGGGGGTCACAGAGCTGAGGAGGGGGCACAGCGCAGGAAGGGGTGAAATTGTGCACAGAGCAGCGGGGAGGGGGGACGCCTCCCCTCACCTAGGGGCCCCCCCTCCCGCGCTCCCCCCTCCGTCCAAAAGTGCAGCCAGCCAGCGGCAGCAGCGAGAAATCACTTACCGGCAATGATCAGAGCTATAGCGCTGCGTGCCGCTGGGCTGGTCTCCGTCTCCTGCACTGACCAATCATGCTCTCGCAGTACTTCCTACGAGAGCGTGATTGGTCAGTGCAGGAGACGGAGACCAGCCCAGTGGCACGCAGCGCTATAGCTCTGATCATTGCCGGTAAGTGATTTCTCGCTGCTGCCGCTGGCTGGCTGCACTTTTGGAGGGAGGGGGAGCGCGGGAGGGGGGGCCCCTAGGTGAGGGGGGAGGCTTCCCTCCCAGCTGCTCTGCACAATTTCCCCCCTTCCTGCGCTGTGCCCCCCTCCTCAGCTCTGGGACCCTCAGGAGGCGGGCTGGCCGGGGCTTCCAGCAGTCGGGAAAATACCTCACTGTTTTCCCCCTGCATTTCGGTAATTTAGCGACCATAAGCAGCAGGTGGGAAAATGTACCAGAATTAGGCAAAGTAAAAAAAAATAACGTGTGAGGTATTTTCCCGACTGCTGATTACTTCACCTCGCACAGCTACCAGAATTGAGCCCAATGTATTTATTCTTTTCTGGGTCAAAGAGTTCACTTCCTGACTTGCGTCAGGGAGTGCATTAAAAAAACACTCGAGGAAAACGCTTAGAAAAGCACTTTTCACAAAAACAGAACGTCCACCCCAGGTATTTTGAGGTTAGAAGAGAGTGTGCGTGATCTGGAAAATGAAGCCAGAATTTATTACAAACTGTCTAGCAGGCGGACAATATGAGCATAGCAAGAATTGCCAAAAGCATAATCCATTAAAATACAACTAAGTCGAACAAAAAAGTTACGTTGGCCACTAATGGTCCAATATCTAGTGAAGAAACGTATGAGCAATCAGGTCATTGTACTTGTAAAAACTAAAAGGAAATCGGGAGCCCACAATAGTGTAGTATTTTTAAGTGGACCTGAACTCTTGCACAGGACAAAAGGAAAACGTAGAGAAATCCACTCTGTTTGTATTTAGAGAGTTTAGCTTGTCTAATTCCCTCTGTTACTAATCATCACTGTTATTTGATCTCTCAGCTGTGTCAGCTCAGGAATCCCCCCTGCCACTGCAGAGCAGCTAATTTGTAAACACAGGATGTTAACCCTATGCCTGCTTCCATGAAAACAGGAAGTAGACACACTGCAGATTTATCGCAGGATTTGTATCAGCTGTAACAAAGAAATGTTTTTCTGCAAAGGTTATTATGCTGTTGCCTATTAAGTCAATGTGAATGAATAGTCACAAGTGTGGGTTACCACTATGGCAACCAATGTATTCACAGGGGGGGAGATTACACCCGACCCCACTCAGGTTAAGAAGTCGCTCTCTGCAGATAAAAAAAATAGGGAGGACACACCTACACCAAGGGTGGACTCAGGGCAGTTTCTAGGCTGAGTTGCACCCAGGATGAGGGTGTAAAAATTGGGCCCCCTTCCCCCCAACCCCCATGGACATGCAAACTCTTACTCTTTAGGGACAGTCACACAGCCACAGGTCACATGTAGATCTGCCTACTTACTAGTAACCAGCCGCTCATCCAGGAGGAAGCAGGGACCAGGAGAACACACAGGTGAAGAGAGCCCGGAAAGCTGACTCCTCCATGGGCTGCACACTGACAGCCTGCAATACCGCTACAGGACATCAGGTGTCGTCCCGCGGTGGTGACGTGATGATGACTTGAAGTCTGACGCAGGCAGCTTAGGAGGAGTCAAGGAAGGTGATCGAGCTGGTAATCTTCTTCTTCCATTTGACTGTACTGCGTGTCACCAGCTCCCTAGTGGTTATGTCCTTCCGCCCTCGCCCCCTTCTTCTACTTGCCGGTAGGGATGCTCGGAAAATTCCGCGGAATTATAAATTCCGTGATTCCGGCCGGAATTAGGTTAATTCCGATTGCGGTAGTCAAATCGGAATTCCTATAGCTCTCAAACGGAATTCCGCGGAAATTTTATAATTCCGACGGAATTTTCCGCAATAGCATAACTCCTCCTCCTCCTCCTCCTCCTCCTCCTCCTCCTCCTCCTCCTCCTCCTCCTCCTCCTCCTCCTCCCATCCATCCATCCATCCATCCATCCATCCATCCATCCCATGCAGTAGGGAATTGCAGATTTTCAAAACAGCTTATATACCATAGCTGGGATTTGAACCCAGAACCTAGTGTGTAGTAGGTATCTGTCTTACCCTCTAGACCATGACCCACACTGCATGCTAAAGCTGCCGGTAGCATGAACCATACTTCCATTATGATCAATTCGATAGAAAAAGTAGCATGATTAAGGATTTGTACTTTTTGAAAAGCATGCTTATATACCATAGCTGGGATTTGAACCCAGGACCTAGTGTGTAGTAGGTATCTGTCTTACCCTCTAGACCAGGGGTCCCCAAACATTTTGGGTTGAGGGCCGGGTCAACATACTTCAGACCGCTGGTGGGCCGGAGTAAACATAAAATGATGTAGAAGTCTTTGCGGACCAGACAGTGAAGCATACCCAGGTGACAATCTGCAAGCCAATTGGACAGCAGTGTCACCTGATGTGGAATTTGATTGGAAACCAGCAAAATTTCTGCTTTCTGGCTTCCATGTGGATGGGGGGTGCTGCACTGCTATTCCATATGTGGACCACCAATATTTAAAGATGTAGCTGACTGCATTTATAAGCAATACATTTTCTGTGTGGGGGGCCGGTAAGAAAGCCTTAGGGGGCCACATTCGGCCCGCGGGCCTTAGTTTGAGGACCACTGCTCTAGACCATCAACCACACTCAGGGCCAGGCTTTAGCATGTAGTGTGGTCAGAGGTGGGACAAGGTCCTTCAGCACCCAAGGCTGAGACAGCAAAGTGCGCCCCCCCATCCCTCCCACCCCAGCTGTCACACACTGATTGCTATTACACTAAGAGGTGCCCCAGGGCCCCCCCCCCCCACCTTAATCTCTACTTATCTGGCTTGCTGTCGCTGCCATGTATCACCTTTTCTTATTTCTTTCTGCTTCAAACACAATTGGGAATGACAGCTGAATGAATTGTGCACCCCCTCCTACACTGCGCCCTGAGGCTGCAGCCTCTCCAGCCTCAGCCTTACTAGTGGGTAAGACAGATACCTACTTCCATGCAGTGTGGTTCATGGTCTAGAGGGTAAGACAGATACCTACTACACACTAGGTCCTGGGTTCAAATCCCAGCTATGGTATATAAATAAGCATGCTTTTCAAAAAGTACAAATCCTTAATCATGCTACTTTTTCTATCGAATTGATCATAATGGAAGTATGGTTTATGCTACCGGCAGCTTTAGCATGCAGTGTGGGTCATGGTCTAGAGGGTAAGACACATACCTACTACACACTAGGTTCTGGGTTCAAATCCCAGCTATGGTATATAAGCTGTTTTAAAAATCTGCAATTCCCTACTGCATGAGATGGATGGATGGATGGATGGATGGATGGATGGATGGATGGATGGATGGATGGATGGAGGAGGAGGAGGAGGAGGAGGAGGAGGAGGAGGAGGAGGAGGAGGAGGAGGAGGAGGAGGAGGAGGAGGAGGAGGAGGAGGAGGAGGAGGAGGAGGAGGAGGAGGAGGAGGAGGAGGAGGAGGAGGAGGAGGAGGAGGAGGAGGAGAGATTTTAAAATTTTTCCGACGGAATTCCGTGTAAATCGGAATTCCGCGGAACTGACCCGGTATACTGTCGGAATGGAACGGTAACGGAATTTCTATATGTCGGAATGCGGAATTGTGCCGGAAACGGAAATCGGCTATTCCGACCATGCCTGCTTGCCGGTCTGCGGCCAAGGCCTTTGCCCTGTCGCACTGCCCAAGAAACCGCTCTGGGTGGACTAACTTACAGGAAATAGGACAAAACAGAGGCATCAGGAGGAATACACTAAAAACAGTTTAAAAACAGGAGGTAGTGGTGGACATACCTCATAACTCCCAACTTTTTAAGATAAGTAAGAGGGACACTTAAGCCACGCCCCTGCCACACCCCTAGTCATGCCCCGACACACCCCTAGTCGCGCACACCATAAAGTTTTCATAAGTAAAATATGTTGTTTTATAATTCAGACTCCGCTGGTCCTTTCTACCCTGGTTCATTTCAATTCATATTAACACTAGAAAATAAGAAATATATCAATGTAAAGGAAGGGAATAAAGTTTTAATTAAACACCTATTTCAGGAGAAAAATACATATATTTACACAGATCTGTACATCAGTCCTGAAAGAGGGGCACATGAGGATGAAAGAGGGACAGGGTTCCCAAAGAGGGACTGTTTCTCCAAAAGAGGGACAGTTGGGAGCTACCGGTATGTTGCCACCCCATTGGAGACAGAATTGTCTGATTCAGGCAAATGTTGTTGAATGCTCCACAAAACAGTGTGATGCGTTTCGCAGGTAATTCACCCACTTCATCAGGCAATTCACAGGAGTAACTGATTACGAGCTCTCAGCAGGCTGATGTTAGTTTATTTTATTCTTCCTGGTGTCTCTAATCAGTCAATTGCAATGGGATTGGTGTCTCCAGTAGACTGCAAATGATTCTTAAAAAGTTCATTCAATGACAATGTTGTCGATTGGAAAAAAGTTTTTTCTAATAGGTTGTGATGGATAGGAAGTAAAGAGTGGTTGGTGGATGGTGTCAATCAATGTATGTATTGAACGATTCTTGCATAAATCCGACCTTGGCCGCACAACTCACGCTGTTATTCGACTCCTAAAGAAGTTTTTTTTACCAATGTTCAACTGACAAAACAAACATAGATCAACAAGTGACTTCTATGAGAATGCAGTCACATGCACAAGCAAGGGCTGGCTCACACTGCAAGAGCTTTATCTAAGCGTTTTTACTTTTATAAGCTCTTGCTTATGTAATGTTATGAATTTGTTTTCACTTGAGCAATGTGATTTTATAAAAGTCACAAAAGTCAAATCACTAGTGCTAAAAAAGCTTTGGCAGTGTGAACCAGGCACCACAGAAAAAAAAAAAGATTTGCCCAATCGCTCAGACCACAGATCTAGTGGCTGTGCTACTAATAAATCAAGCTATAATTGCATAAATCCAGGTCGAGACCCAGTGGTTTGTTCTTTTCACGTGTGAACCAGGCCCAACACCCACAGCAAAAGACTTCTCATTTATTTGTTTACATGTTTCATAAATTGAAGCCAAGTTTGTAGGATAATTTATAGTCTCGGGATAGGAAATGCCTCTGGCCCATATCTGATGTAACTCCCATATCCATGTGGACTTTTCAGAAAAATGGTCCCCAGACTACTGAAAGCTCTCCGTGTCCTTGGCAACTACAAGGGTCTGTCAGGCCTCCAGGCCTCGCTTCTCAACATGTCATCTTGTTTGTTTTGGCTTAACACTTAAAGGTGCGTACACACGCACTACGGCCGCCAACAACAGGTCAATCAGACCCTCCCGCTGGGCGGACTTTCAGGCGACAGTAGCACGTGTACGCGCTGTCGGCAGACTTATAAGGCTGTTTCTGAGAGATCTGCTCAGCGGATTGTTCAGAAACAGCCTTATCAGTCTGCCGACAGCGTGTACCCGTGCTACTGTCGCCTGAAAGTCCGCCCAGCGGGAGGGTCTGACGGACCTGTCGTTGGCAGCCGTAGTGCGTGTGTACGCACCTTAAACCCTCCTGGCGGTATAAAAAAAATACGCCAGGAGGCAGCGCGGCAGTTTTTTTTTTATTTTTTTTTTCTATATCATGTAGCGAGCCCAGGGCTCGCTACATGATAGCCGCTGCTCAGCGGCATCCCCCCGCCCTCTTCGATCGCCTTCGGCGATCTCCGATCAGGAAATCCCGTTCAAAGAATGGGATTTCCTGGAGGGCTTCCCCCGTCGCCATGGCGACGGGCGGGATGACGTCACTGACGTCGGGACGTCATTGGGAGTCCCGGGCCACCCCTCGGCGCTGCCTGGCACTGATTGGCCAGGCAGCGCACGGGGTCTGGGGGGGGGGGGGGGGGGCCGCGCGCCGCACCGTATAGCGGCGATCGGGCGCGCGGCGGCGGCGATCGGGGTGCTGGCGCAGCTAGCAAAGTGCAAGCTGCGTCCAGCAAAAAAAAAAATAAACAAATCGGCCCAGCAGGGCCTGAGCGGCACCCTCCGGCGGCTTACCCCGAACGTTACCGCCAAGAAGGTTAAGGTTTATTGGAAAAGATCCATTAAGTCTGCAAATAAAACACTGCGCAAAAACGCGCAGACTTTACCGAGTCGCATGAAAAAAAAAACAATTCAAGGGAAATATGAATTTGGATAATAACAGTGATAAGTCATGTTGCATCATATGAATAAAATAAACCTATTATCTTGATGTGTCAGGCCCGGTTCACACTTGCGTTAGTGGCAAACGGATCCATTAAAACTGATCTAATGTACCAGTCGATCCGATACGTTTTCAATCCCAATCCCATAATAATAATAATAATTATTAATGTAATCAATTATTAAAATATCATTATTAAAATAATTATGGGCAGGACTGTATCTTATTTAACTAAGTTCTCACTCTGCAATGTATGGATTTATTTATTTTCCGCTTGTGTCTAACATAAGAAAATAGTCTCTTTCCTATAAACGGCTTAGGAGCTGACTGTTTGATCATGTGAGCAGAGGCCTGTGTGAATTGCGCGGTATAGGTGGATGAGGAATAGCTACACGTCCCCGTCACTGTCACCCGGCCCCTCAGACCAGCACAATGGCTGATCATGGCATCAGCTGAATGTTCAGGAGGCAGCTCTTTGTTCTGCTTCCAGCTGATTGTGTGCATTGTGCAGGCGTCTATAGAACATCCCCAGTCATCAGTCTGCATTGTGTCCCCGCTGTATAGTTATCAGGACCGGCTTGTGGAGTACAGACTGTATAACCACCCACCCTCCATCCATCCATCCATCCATCCGTATAAAGGCTTTGAGAAGAACAGAAGGTCTTATGCTGGGTACACATGTTGCGATTTCCCGCTTGATCCGCGGGATCGATTGGGTCGATTTGATTATTTCCAACATGTTCGATCGGGTTTCAATGGATACAGCCGTCGATTTTGCATACTTAATATGTTGGACATAATCGAATCGATCCAATCGATCCCGCGGCTCGAGCGGGAAATCGCAACGTGTGTACCCAGCATAACACTGTGAGGTTTATTTGACATCAATAAAGTGCTGGTGCATACATTAGCTTGTGTGAGCAAAGCTCAATGCAAATGACAGTCGCTCAGCCAGGCCATTGACCAGATTTTGTACCCTCCAAAAATTTTTGCCTGATGAAGTGGGATTGTGACCCGTGAAACGCGTTGCAACTTTGGAGCTTTTAATAAAAAGTTACTTTATACTGTGAGTAACGTCCCATTGTCCGGTCTTTCTTTCTACGAGGGAGATGAGTCCACCAACTTCCCCCTTTTAAACAGTTTTTAATCAATTTTACTCTACTTGGCGCCTCTGTGTTACTGCTTTACAAATTGTCTAGTCCGCCCTTGGTGGAGGGGTGTATCCCCATTCCTTCCTGTCTACAGAGAGCGGCTTCTTAAACCTGAGCGGGGTCAGGTTATAATTCTCCCCGCCCGCTTATCCAGTGGTTGCCTTTGTGGCGACCCACGTTTGTGAGTATAACCATTACTTTGTTGTACACCTGACTAATTGTCACTGAGATACTACACTATATTGGGCTCTCGGTTTCCTTTTGTCTCCTTCAAACTAGCAGCATTAAAAACAACTACAGTAGGTTGCAAAATTATGCAATTGAAGAAAGGGGACATTAGCTTCCAAAATGGATTGCATGCAATAGCATTGTGTACTAGACCATTAACCCAGCGATGAGGGTTCCCCGTTAATGGTAAGGGTACCCTTACCATTAACGAGGTGACCTCATCGCTGGGTCTAGTACACAATGCTAATACATGCAATCCATTTTGGAAGCTGACGTCCCCGTTTTTCAATTGCATAGTTTTGCAACATACTGTAGTTGTTTTTAATGCTGCTAGTATTCCAGCTTGATGTGAGTGTCATGAGTGCAGGGGGTTAATGATTGCATCTTTTCTGTGTAAGTCTCTCATTCTATGCTTGGTTTTCCTTTTTTCAGGTTTTGAGTTCTTTGAAGCCAGCGCCAAGGAGAACATCCAAGTGAAACAGGTCTTCGAACGCCTTGTTGACATCATCTGCGATAAGATGTCCGACAGCCTTGAGAATGAGAATGCGCCGGGCAGCGGAGGGAAGAACATGCGCTTTACAGACGCTAATCCCTCTATGCAGCAGAAATGTTCATGTTAATCCCATCTCCACCTCGTCTCGGACCCACCGGAAACTCCTCAAACATACAGACTGAACTATCGTTTCTTGCGGATTTGTGCCCCTCTGGCTGCTGGAATGGCTGCACTGTAACCACTGCTTAGAAGAGACCCCAGATACATAAGCGGGGATCCCACCTCCTGTAACAGAGCATCTCCCCCCCCCCCCCCCCCCCCCCCGAAAGTACTGACTGGCTCATAACTGGAGACCCTCTGTGGATGTCCTTAGAATGAGTTAAAGGGAACTTTTTATAGCACTACGAGAGCTGCCATAGCAGACTTGTGTTTTCAGAAAAGACCTCGTCAGAGTTTGCAACTTCTGAATGGAGAGTTTCATAAAGTTAGTCTCCACTTTTAAGAACACGTCAGTTCAATTCTACACATGAATGATGTCCAACAATGTTCAACAAGCTGTTGTGTACATTGATTCTGAGCCCCTCCATCATGATCAGTTTGTCAGTATCCAAGATGTTGCCAGTCATTGAGTTAGTGCAGGTGTGAAAGATAACTGGGGGAGGTGGGTAGTGAGGGTTTTTTGATTTCTGGTACAGGCACAATGCATAGCAAGTCTGCAGACATTTTTTGTGATTAATCAACACCAGTGCTCAGGACAGTTTCTAAGCTAAATTGCACTCCGGGCGAGGGCGTAAAAATTGAGCTCCTTCCCCCCCCCATCCACGTGGACTTGCAAACCCTTACTCTTTAGGGATAGTCACACAGCCACAGGTCACAAGTAGATCTGCCTACTTACTAGTGACCAGCCACTCATCCAGGAGGAAGCAGGGACTAGGAAAAAATACAGGTGAAGGGAACCCGGAAAGCCGACTCCTCCATGGGCGCCACGCACTGACACCCTGCAGTACTGCTACAGGACATCGGGTGTCAGCACGCGGTGGTGACGTGATGATGACTTGATGTCTGACGCAGGCAGCCCAGGAGGAGTCAAGGAAGGTGATTGCCCCGGTAATCTTCTTCTTCCATTTGGCTGCACTGCGTGTCACCAGCTCCCTAGCGGTTATGTCCTTCTGTCTGCACCCCCCTTCTTCTACTTACTGGTCAGCACTGCCCAAGAAATGGCCCCGACAGTGCTTTATTTTTTTTGTACAGGCTATTTACAATATGTGCAGAAAACAGGTAACCAAACATAAACAAAAACTTACCACTAGATGGATGACTAACTGAACTTAACCTGCTGGGCATTTCAATTTCAAAAAAAAAATCGGGCGAGAAAAACCTCCCGCGGCGGATCGGCGGGTAGCGGCGGCGATCGGGGCAAACACGCAGCTAGCAAAGTGCTAGCTGTGTGTTTGGAAAAAAAACATTATCAAAATCGGCCCAGCGGGGCCTGAGCGGTGCCCTCTAGCGTCTCTGGACGAGCACAGCTCGTCCAGACCGCTAGGGAGGTTAAAGAAGAAAATCTTCTTTACTGTGAACAAACCTACTGTTTGTCCCCATCCTCCCACACACACAAAAAAGAACCTTTAAAATATCGGCTCAGAATAAGAACACCTTTAGAAAAAACACAGACATCGGAAGCCAAATAGCGCAATATGTCACTAGGTATTTTTGTATAGGAAGAATAAGTGATGGGAAGTATACTCACAAAGAAGGGTTGCGTGACAAGCAACCAACCATGGAGAGCAAGAGGAGATCACAAGCCTGTCTCCACTCTAGTACCTCCAGGAATGGCTGGATGCAGGATGGTCGAGGGGGGCGGGCTAGTACAACTAGTGGCTTAGCTACTGTAGACTGTCCCTCACTCCCAGAATTAATGCAAAAAAAAAAAAAAAATAGAAATGGTAGAGGTGGCTTACCTCTTATTAACAACAAAATTATAGGACAAGAAAATTGTATTTGCACGGGTAATGCGTTTTGTGGGTGCTCGCCCACTTCCCCAGGCCAATAAAAATTCAGCAATTTGTTAGGCTCAAAACTCAGGGCGGCTCTTTGAGTGCAGACAACACAGCCATTTCTCCAAGAGTGCAGATTCCAGGCCAGAAAATAAGTGCAGTCTGTGCCTTGTGTTTTTGGAAATTGATGGCTGTCTGAAATTTATAATGTTAGTTTTTAATAACATTAAAATGCAAAAATTACATATTTATAATTTTGGTTGGGAGAAAAATTCCACTTTAACAAGAGTTTTAACTTTAAATTAAGTAAAGTATGAATATTCATTTTTCTTTGAGCTCCACCTGCTTGTTTGGCAGACAGGTTTTATGTACAGTAGATAAATCATTTGAGGTTTATTGCTTTGTAATAAGGCTTATTTCATGGTACGCAATGGGGCCTACTGTAATTATTTCCCAAAAGACATGACTTAACATTACTTATTGCATACAAAATCTCAGTCAAATGAGGGGGTGGAGCTCCACAAAACATTGACTTGTAATATAGCATAAGTAACAAATAAAAACGTATTAAATATATTGAAAAGATTAGTCCCTGTACATTTGCTTTAGTTCTTAAAGGATACCCGAACTGACATGTGACATGATGAGATAGACATGTGTATGTACAGTGCCTAGCACACAAATAACTATGCTGTGTTCCGTTTTTTCTTTCTCTGCCTGAAATAATTAAATATCAGGTATGTAAGTGGCTGATTCAGTCCTGACTCAGACAGGAAGTGACTACAGTGTGACCCTCACTGATAAGAAATTCCAACTATAAAACACTTTGATAGCAGAAAATGGCTTCTGAGAGCAAGTAAGAGGTAAAAAGGGGAATTTCTTATCAGTTAAAGGTCACACTGTAGTCACTTCCTGTCTGAGTCAGGACTGAGTCAGCCACTTACATAACTGATATTTAACTCTTTCAGGCAGAGAAAGGGAAAAAAAAAGGAACACAGCATAGTTATTAGTGTGCTAGGCACTGTACATACACGTCTATCCCATCATGTCACATGTCAGTTCGGGTATCCTTTAAAGAGACACTGCAGTGAAAAAACAATCCTCTAAACTCCTTTGCAGAGAAAGTTTTATAATTACCTTCCAGGTACGTTTCCTGACTCCCCCTTTCCCCTCCAACCATGCACCGGCACTTAGCCCTGCCCCCTTTCAGATGAGTACCATGGTAACTCTCTCTATCCAAGAGTGAGAGTACCACAGAAGCGTCACAACATTTCTCTGAAATGGGCGGAGCTAAGTGCCAGAAACCGGCAGTTACCGGAAACAAACCAATGTTACCACTTTCATGTAGCAAACAGATACTGTGAATACATTATTTAGGCAAGCTCTCGTTCTACACGGAAGTGGTAAAATTGGCCAATCAAAATTGGATGTGTGTACACACCTTTTTTTTCTTTTATACCAGTTTTATTATGTAGCGAGTCACTAACCTGGGGCAATCATGAAGCACTGAGGCCGCTGATCTGTAGATGTATTCAGGTTCGCCATTTGATGTTTTGGTGGGTTAGATGTAGGGATTTCAATCGGTCCCCAGTTTTAACTTTCTATAAAAACTGTCTGGTGATGAACTAAAAGTCCCAGCATGCCCTCCCAGCTGGGTGGGCCGAGGCTTCTGCTGGTTTACAGCCACTGAAACCGTCTTACTTGTGTGCGATTTGTGACATTGTGCTGCAGAATAGACTGTGTTCTTACACTTGCGTTTTTGTTACTGTTTCTGAGATGTGTGTCTCTTGATGTGTATGCAGGTATTTTTTTTTTATGTCATAGAAATGTACATATATAAATATTGAATATATATATTTCAATGTCTAGATATTAAAGTCCTTCTTTGTTAGAAATGAATATTGCTTGGTATATTTTTTCCTAACTGCATTTGAGAGGTACAGAGAGATGACGGCACACGGATTGAGCAGGACAAAAGACGAAGCAGACTCCATGTTTCTCTGGATATTATTATTATTTACATAGCGTCGACATCTTCCGCAGTGCTGTACAGAGTATACAGTGGAGGAAATAATTATTTGACCCCTCACTGATTTTGTAAGTTTGTCCAATGACAAAGAAATGAAAAGTCTCAGAACAGTATCATTTCAATGGTAGGTTTATTTTAACAGTGGCAGATAGCACATCAAAAGGAAAATCGAAAAAATAACCTCAAATAAAAGATAGCAACTGATTTGCATTTCATTGAGTGAAATAAGTTTTTGAACCCTCTAACAATAAAAGACTTAATACTTAGTGGAAAAACCCTTGTTTGCAAGCACAGAGGTCAAACGTTTCTTGTAATTGATGACCAAGTTTGCACACATTTTAGGAGGAATGTTGGTCCACTCCTCTTTGCAGATCATCTCTAAATCCCTAAGGTTTCGAGGCTGTCTCTGTGCAACTCTGAGCTTGAGCTCCCTTCATAGGTTTTCTATTGGATTAAGGTCCAGAGACTGACTAGGCCACTCCATGACCTTAAAGTGCTTCTTCTTGAGCCACTCATTTGTTGCCTTTGCTGTATGTTTTGGGTCATTGTCGTGCTAGAACACCCATCCACGACCCATTTTCAGTTTCCTGGCAGAGGAAAGGAGGTTGTCGTTCAGGATTTCACGATACATGGCTCCGTCCATTTTCCCGTTAATTCGATTAAGTTGTCCTGTGCCCTTAGCAGAAAAACACCCCCAAAGCAAAATGTTTCCACCCCCATGCTTGACGGTGGGGACAGTGTTTTGGGGGTCATAGGCAGCATTTTTCTTCCTTCAAACACAGCAAGTTGAGTTAATGCCAAAGAGCTCTATTTTGGTCTCATCAGACCACAGCACCTTCTCCCAGTCACTCACAGAATCATTCAGGTGTTCATTGGCAAACTTCAGACGGGCCTGCACATGTGCCTTCTTGAGCAGGGGGACCTTGCGAGCCCTGCAGGATTTTAATCCATTGCGGTGTAATGTGTTTCCAATGGTTTTCTTGGTGACTGTGGTCCCTGCTAATTTGAGGTCATTCACTAACTCCTCCCGTGTAGTTCTAGGATGCTTTTTCACCTTTCTCAGAACCATTGACACCCCACGAGGTGAGATCTTGCGTGGAGCCCCAGAGCGAGGTTGATTGATGGTCATTTTGTGCTCCTTTCATTTTCGAACAATCGCACCAACAGTTGTCACCTTCTCTCCCAGCTTCTTGCTAATGGTTTTGTAGCCCATTCCAGCCTTGTGCAGGTCTACAATTTTGTCTCTGACATCCTTGGACAGCTCTTTGGTCTTTCCCATGTTGGAGAGTTTGGAGTCTGCTTAATTGATTGATTCTGTGGACAGGTGTCTTTTATACAGGTGACTAGTTAAGACAGGTGTCCTTAATGAGGGTGACTAATTGAGTAGAAGTGTCTAACCACTCTGTGGGAGCCAGAACTCTTAATGGTTGGTAGGGGTTCAAAAACTTATTTCACTCAATGAAATGCAAATCAGTTGCTATCTTTTATTTAACGTTATTTTTTCGATTTTCCTTTTGATGTGCTATCTGCCACTGTTAAAATAAACCTACCATTGAAATGATACTGTTCTGAGACTTTTCATTTCTTTGTCATTGGACAAACTTACAAAATCAGTGATGGGTCAAATAATTATTTCCTCCACTGTATTTAGTCCTGTCACTAACTGTCCCTCGGAGGAGCTCACAATCTAGTCCCTACCATAGTCTTATGTCTATGTATGTATTGTGTACTGTATGTATTGTAGTCTAGGGCCAATTTTTTAGGGGAAAGCCAATTAACTTATCTGTATGTTTTTGGGGTGTGGGAGGAAACCAGAGTGTCCAGAGGAAACCCATGCAGACTCAGGGAGAACATCCTTGCAGATGTTGACCTGGCTGGGATTCGAATCGGGGGCCCAGCGCTGCAAGGCGAGAGCGCTAACCACTACGCCACTGTGCTGCCCATGCCCTGTAAGGTTGATGCACAAAAGTGCAGTAATATTGCCAAGACATAATACATTTATTGTGTGCTTTTCTTCTGGCGGAGTCACAGCACTTCGGGGCTTCAGCCACTTAGGGCATGCTCCGTGGCCAACCAGGATCATTAGGGAGCCTTGCCCAAAGATTCCTCAGTGTTTTATGTACTGGCTGGAGCTGGTATTCCAACTTTGGTAGAAGGCTCAAATCCTACATCAGTACCAGAACACTATCCAGCTGACTGAAGTGATGTGAGCGTTGCTATGGTAATGCTTGTTACCATAGCTATGCTCACGCTACTCAAGTACCACGAGTCCCGCTGATAGTGTAACTTACGGTACACACTGCCAGCTGTAACAGAAATATTGCTGTGCACTCCTGTGCATGCCAATATTACCGCACTTTTGTGTATCAACCTCTTTGAGCTCATAGTCCCCATGCAGAGTAGAACGCTGCTGTGCTCGGGACAAAGAGGCGCATGGCTGGCCGGCTTTCAGGGGGTCGCCGCTGATGGCCACAGGGTCTCGGAAGGACAGCGCAGACCACCAGCAGTGACTCAACTGTTTTTTTTTTTTTTTGTTGTTGTTGCCTGACATTAGGATTCCTTTAAAGGGAACCTGAAGCGAGGAAAAATATTAAAAATAAACACATGAAGTAGCTGCAAATGAATATTACATACTTACCTCACAGTCAATTCCTCTCAGAAGCTCACCATTCTCTTCTTATACTGGGTTTACACCATACAATTTTCTGTTAGATTCTTCTGTTAAGCCCAGTCTACACGATACGATTCTATTTACGACCCGATTAAATCCGACATGTCCGATCAGGATTCAATTCGATTTGCCATTGCAAAACAATGGCACATTGAATTGAATCGAATCCCGATTGGACATGTCGGATTTAATCTGATCGTAAATAGAATCGTAATCGAATCGTATCGTGTAGATGGGGCTTTAGATTCTTGTTAGATTTTCTGTAATGCTGGGAATACACGTTTCGTTTTTGCCTTCGTTTTAGCCTTCGATTCGTTCGGTAAACGAATCGAGTGTTGAAAACGTATGTGAAAATAGTCATAATCTCATTATAGTTTTGATTAATAGACCCCAAAAACGAACGACTAGTGATCGAACATGTTTGATATTATCTCTCTATCCATCTAATCGAGCCATTGGTAGGCTTGATGGCTGTTCAGATCGATTATATATTCGTTTATGCCGTCCGTCCCTGTACTACGTTTCGTTTCTTTGCAGCCTTCGATCATTGGAAAAACGAAACCATCAGAATCGAAAAAAAAACGAAACCGTGGGTGGTGATATTAACCGTACGGTCGATTATTTCGGGATCGAAAAGGACAAAAGGCACAATCGAAACGAAGGTTTAAACGAAGGTTTAAACGAAGGCAAAAACTAAACGTGTATTCCCAGCATTAGAATGCATAATTAGATTATTTTCTGTAGAGAATGGTCATTATCTCTGGTGCATTGTCTTCTGGTGATCTCCTGCTGAGTAGAACAATGCTTAATTGCTCGGCAGATACATTGTAAGATAGATACATTTCCAACATGTTAAACTTTATCTATCTGGCAGGTAAATCTAATGCTGGGCATACACGGTACGTTTGTACCATGTAATCGAGCCGCTGATGGCTCAATTGATAATTTCCGACGTGTCCGATAACCCCCGCCCCCCCCCCGGATCGATTCCGCGCTTGATACCGGCGGGCAGGACAAAAGAATAAACGAGCGGAAGATAAGAAGCTGCCCATGGGGACGGGCGGGAATTGATCCGGGCGCCCGCGGGGACGCGCCGGAATCTGTCGTGCGGCTCGATACACGGTACAATACGATCCGTGTATTCCCAGCATTACAGTGATCCCTTCCAGTTCTGACAATATTTTGTTAGAGTTGAAATATACCAGTTACTTTCAGTTATATATCAGCAGCTGTCAGTTACAACTGAATGTGCAAGGTAATGTCCATGTTTCCCTATGGCTCAAGTGGGTGATATTACAGTTTAACAGTGTGCTGACCAGGAAGCTATTATGGGTTAATGGCCATTTTTAAAATGGAGGACGGAGAATTCCATTAATCACAGTGTACAAACAGGACGCAGGAGAGGAGAAAGAGATTGATGAGTAGACTACACAGGAGGTAAGTATGACCAGTGTATGGTTATTTTGACTTTTTATTTTCAGTACAAGTTCTCTTTAAGCCTCAGGAGTACAACAAGCCTCCTGGATCAGCAGTGGTCTCTATAATTCTAGTGTGCTAAAAGCAGGAACTCATTGCACTGTGTAAACATGCCAGATACTCCTATAGCAGCTGCCATCCAACTCCACACAGGAACTCTGGAATCTACACCCTGTTTGACCACCCTGTATAATTCTAAACAGCCCTATTTAAAATGTACCGCAAGTGAAATTTAGGGGAAAAGTTAGATCCTTAAAGGGGCACTATGGCGAAAAATTGTTAAAATGTAAAATATGTGCAAACATAGACCAATAAGTATGTTTTTTCTCAGAGTAAAATGAGCCATAAATTACTTTTCCCCTATGTTGCTATCTCTTAAGTAGGTAGTAGAAATCTGACACAAGTGACAGGTTTTGGACTAGTCCATCTCTTCATAGGAGATTCCCTGAAAAGTTATTCCCTAAAAAGGATTTCAACAATGATGCTGGCCAGCTTCCCTGCTTGCTACACGTTTTTTGGCAGTAGGACAGAGCAACTGCCATTCACTAAGTGCTTTTGAAAATAAATAAATCCCTGAGAATCCCCTATGAGGAGATGGGCTAGTCCAAAACCTGTCGCTTCTGTCAGGTTTCTACTACCTACTGTAAGTGACAGCAACATAAAAGAAAAATAATTTATGGCTCATTTTACTCTGGGAAAAAAAACACACTTCTTATTTGTATATGTTTGCACATATTTTAAATTTTACAATTTTGCGCCATAGTGCCCCTTTAACTCTGTAGAATGAAGCTTCTGGGTAATTCAGAGGCGTCCCCCATCCCCCTCTAGCTTGTCGTTCCAGCGTTAGGACCCTCTTAACCTAACTGACAAGGGCTTGCCGTGTAGGTTTGCGAGGCTGTGCTCCAATCCAAGTATGACCACACTGAACAAACGCAAGACCTTTGTGCACAAGCGACACCAAGCTACTGCGCAGGCGTAGGGAGTCAGTGTGTCTGCATAATGAGGCTGTGCTCTAACACCTATATGGGCCCATTCTCACTTTTAATCGCAATCGCTAGCGTTTTGTGCTGGCGATTTAACCACATTTTACACGGTAAAATCACTGTACACTCTTGCGATTTATGAGCGATTGCGATTAGTGCTTTTTAGCATTGTAATCGGGATCACTCTAGAATTACGATAAAATGCTACATGCACCGTGTTTGGCGATCAGCATTAATTGCGAATCACCGGCAATCGTGGCAGTGAGATCAGTGCCTTATAGTTATTACGCTAGCGCTTTAAAAAAGTGCTATCGATAACCGGCGATTCCCCGATTATCGGTAATCGCACCACAGTGAGAATGGGCCCTAAGTGACCACAAAGAAAAGGAGGGTCCCAGCAATCAGTGGACCATACATCTATAGATTTTGTGGCCTATTAACCATCCAATTCTTTATTATCAAATTGGATGAACAAGCATGCCCGATTGACGATTAGGTTAAATTTATCAATCGGAAATGCTGGAAACTCTCGGGCCAACATGGCTGATTAGGTAGGTAGGTGTGTGTGTGTGTGTGTGTGTGTGGCGGTAACAGTGTGCGATATTACAACGACCATCGAATGCGATAGAACCCCCGGCCACTGTCCAGTATCTATCACGTAGGGTGCATGCGTGATGTCACAACGCCCCACCTACTACATGCCGGCAGTCACGTGGAACACAAATGTGGAAGTACAGCGCAGACACTCGGGGGCAACGGACAGGTAAATTTACATGCAAGGGCACTGGGGGGGGGAGCTGAATCTTACATTTAGGGGGACAGCGGCCGGGGGTGATGAGGTCAAAGTCCGATTCCCAAAGGATTTCATGCTGAAATTTATCAGGAATTGTTCTGCGGTGTTTGGGCAGCTAACAGCTCTCTCTCTGACATTGGTGTAATCTGCCCATAAATTGCTAAATGTATGGCCACCTTAAAATGGACCTGGCCTCCACTGGACTTTTGCACAGGACAGAAGGTAAACATAGAAAAATGCACATTGTATGTACAGTATTTAGAGAGTTTAGCCTGTCTAATACCCACTCATCTGTGACTAGTCACAAGTTGTAATTTGATTTCAGCTGGCTGCCTTGGCAGAGCAGCCAATTTGTAAGCACAGGATGTTAACAATATGTCTGCTTCCAGGAAAGCAGGAAGCAGACACAGCAGATCTATTGCAGAATTTGTATCAGCTGTAACAAAAATGGTTTTCTTTAAAGGTTATTATGCTGTTGCATATTTTTTACAGCAGAAAAGAAGTTCTGAGTTCAGGTCTGCTTTAAAGGATACCCGAGGTAACGTGTCATGATGAGATAGACATGGGTATGTACAGTGCCAAGCACACTAATAACTGTGCTGTGTTCCTTTTCTGCTTGAAAGAGTTAAATATCAGGTATGCAAGTTGCTGACTCAGTCCTGACTCAGACAGGAAGTGACTACAGTGTGACCCTCACTGATAAGAAATTCCCCTTTTTATCTCTTTCTTGCTCTCAGAGGCCATTTTCTGCTAGGAAAGTGTTTTATAGTTGGAATTTCTTAGCAGAAAATGGCCTCTGAGAGCAAGAAAGAGATAAAAAGGGGAATTTCTTATCAGTGAGGGTCACACTGTAGTCACTTCCTGTCTGAGTCAGCCACTTACATACCTGATATTTAACTCTTTCAAGCAGAGAAAGAAAAAAGGAAAGCAGCATAGTTATTTGTGTGCTAGGCACTGTACATACACATGTCTATCTCCATGTCACTTTGGGTATCCTTAAAGGTGGCCATACACTCGTTAGATTAGCAGCAGATATATCTTCAGATAGATCTCTGATCTATCGGATGTGTTTAGGAACATTTTTTACCAGGAACATTTTTTACCAGGAACAGATTTCCAATAGATTTCATACTGAAATCTATTGAAAATCGATCTGATGGCATTTGTTTGCCATCAGATTTCCATTAGGTCCAATGCAAAATGATAAGCAATCTCAACAGATCCACCTAGATTTTCCATCATGTCAGATCGATTGAAATCGGCCGCAAATCGATCGGGCAATCGATTTACGATCGATCAGCCGATAATCGGCTGACTGTATGGGCCCATTTAAGCGGGACAGAATAAAAAATAACATCTCATTTAACCATCTGTAATCAAAATGATAAAACTGAAGCAATCTGATGATACAGTAGCCGGGTTGCATAGTGGAGAGGATAGAAGCTGCAGTAAAATCCCCAGAATACACCAGCCTGAAGCCTCCCTCTGATCAGTGCTGGAGGGGCAGACAAGACATATAATGTCTCATCCTGCTGGGATCCTGTCTCTCCAGTTCGCTTAATCTCACATGATTAGATAAATCCCTTCCTTATCCTGCTAATCTGCAGCCCCACACTCACCATTCTGACTGCTGTTTAGAATACTCACTGGCAGCCAGCAGTACATCTGAAGGGAAACTACAAGGCCCTGTATATCCTCCAACCCTCAACAGAGAACTCTAGAACTTAAAGGGGAACTCTGTGGAGAAGATAGACCCCTGCAAAGACACAAGCAGCTTTATTTAAAACATAATGCATACCTCCCAACTTTTTGAGATGAGATAGAGGGACACTTAAGCCACACCCCTGCCACACTCCTGACCACTCCCTTGTCACACCCCTAGTCACACATACCAGAAAGATTTCATAAGAAAAATATGTTTTAAAATTCAAACCACATTGGCCCTCTCTATCCTGATTCATTTTCCTTCATAGTAACATTATAAAATTAGTAATATATCAATTTAAAGGATGGGAGTAAGTTAGAGAGAAATATATATATTTATATAGAAAGAGGGACAGCTTCATCCCTGGAAGCATTTAAGTCTAAACTGAAAACCTACCTCTTCAGTCTGGCATTCATGAACATCTGACTATCTCCTCTGTAACACAACCCAGCCTGCAACCCTGTATTAATCTGAGACACAACTATGTGCTTTGAGTCCTATGGGAGAAAAGCGCTTTACAAATGTTATTGTATTGTAAATGAGGAGGAAAGAGAGACAGAGGGACAGTTGGGAGCTATGATAATGATGCAATGAGTACCAATTCAGCACAAAACTGTTCAGACTATTTTTTTTTTGTGTGTCACAGTGGGAGGTTGACTTCTGCATGGAGACCTGCCACTTAATGGGCATATTATAGAGTAAAGGAAATTTATTTTGTAAGCATGACACATACTGGCACCTACTGTATGAGGATCTTAGAAAAAAAATATTGCTCTACATTAAGATGGCCTAGGCTATAAAAAGATTACCGACACACTGAAACTGAGTTCTAACATGCTGGCCAAGACCATACAGTGCAGAGGCAGACATAGGCCTTTACAGGCCGTGCAGCCGCCAGTGTTGCCAACTCATCCCTTTAATAACCGACATCTAAGTTATACAGGTTCTGGGACTACTTACACATAACCAGTGCCTTAAAGAGACTCTGTAACAACAAAAACCTCCCCTGGGGGGTACTCACCTCGGGTGGGGGAAGCCTCCGGATCCTAATGAGGCTTCCCACGCCGTCCTCTGTCCCACGGGGGTCTCGCCGCAGCCCTCCGAACAGCCGGCGACTGTGCCGACTGTCAGTTCAATATTTACCTTTGCTGGCTCCAGCGGGGGCGCTGTGGCGACTTTCGGCACGGAAATAGACGGAAATACCCGATCTCCGTCGGTTCCGCTCTACTGCGCAGGCGCCGGAAACTTGCGCCTGCGCAGTAGAGCAGACCCGACGGCGATCGGGTATTTCCGCCTACTTCGGCGCCGAGAGGCATCAGAGCGCCTGCGCAGGAGCCAGGAAGGTAAATATTGCGTCACCGCTGCACGGAGGGCTACAGCGAGACCCCCGAGGGACGCAGGACGGCGTGGGAAGCCTCATTAGGATCCTGAGGCTTCCCCCACCCGAGGTGAGTACCCCCCAGGGGCCGTTTTGTCGTTACAGTTCCTCTTTAACTGCATCTACCTAGCCACGAAACCTGTATTTTTCATATGTGTCAGTAATTAAAGGGATGAGTTTGCAACACTGGCAGCCGCACAGGGGCCCCATGTCCTCTAGGGCCCATGCAACTGCACCAGTTAGGGCCTATTATTATCCTCTAGGCTTTCTCCATGTATCTATCTCTGAAACTCAAGAGAAACAGTGATAATAACTTGTACCCCAGTCATATACAAGTTTAAAAGGTGTGCTACATAAATACAGAGCCTACAGAATGTGACCTGGGTTCATGTACTTTAACCAGCCTGGCGTGCTATTAAGATCTGGCGACCAGACGGGTTTTTTTTAATTGAAAAAAAAAAAAAACGATTGCACGCAGCCAACTAAAAGTTGGGTGCATGAAAGCCCACTAGAGGGCGCTCCTGTCGCGTACTTCTGATCGCCTCCGCCGATCAGAAGTAACAAGAAATGCCCCGATGAGCGGCCTCTCGTTTTGCTTTCCTCGTCGCCATGGCGATGAGCGGAGTGACGTCATGGACGTCAGCCGCCTCCGATCCAGCCCTTAGCGCTGGCCGGAACTATTTGGTCCGGCTGTGCTGGGCTCGGGCGGCTGGGGGGACCCTCTTTCGCCACTGCACGCGGCGGATCGCCGCTGGCGATCAGGTAGCACACGCAGCTGGCAAAGTGCCAGCTGCGTGTGCACCTTTTTATTTGACAAAAATCAGCCCAGCAGGGCCTGAGCGGCAGCCTGCGGCGGTAATGGACGAGCTGAGCTCGTCCATACCGCTAGGCTGGTTAATCTTATCAACATTGTTTGGAGCCAACCATGATGTTATGACCACGCCCACTCACATGGGGCCCACCTCATTCATTCTGCACAGGGGCCCATCGTTGGCTTTGTCCGCCACTGATACAGTGGTATGACAGGACAGGTTCCACTCAGAACAGGCCTCACCATGGTCGACCAAAGAGGTTGAGTGGACATGCTCGGCATCATATCGAGAGGTTGTCTTTTTGCAAACAGATGTATGATTGCTGGCAGACTTTCTGCAGAGGTTAAACGGGTGGGGGTGTTAACATGTCAGTGCTCAGACCATACAGTGCACACATCAAATCCGTTTGCGATTGTTACATACTTATTTGGGTTGAAAAAAAAGACATGCGTCCATCGAGTTAAAACAGAAAACAAAGTACACCACCAGCCTGCTCCCCCCATATCCCTGTTGATCCAGAGGAAGGTGAAAAACCCTTACAAGTCATGGTCCAAATAGCCCCAAAAGGGGAAAAAAGCCTTCCCGAGTCCAGATGGCAATCAGATAAAATCCCTGGATCAACATCACTGGGCATTACCTAGTAATTCCAGGAGTTCCTGTATAAGTGTGAAGAGCCAACTTATAGGCAACATGCACACCTTGCATTCCAACCAGATACAACAAATTACCATTATTGGAGGATGTTCGTCATTTGCATGCAAACTATTTTGGAACCTAAATAAGTACTTGACCCTTACACCACAATAAGGTCATACACTGCAGGATGTGCATTCATTAACCACTTAAGCTCTCAGTCGTTTTCACTTTATGCATCCAAGCAATGTTCACCTCCCATTCATTAGCCTATAACTTTATCACTACTTATCACAATGAACTGATCTATATCTTGTTTTTTCCGCCACCAATTAGGCTTTCTTTGGGGGTACATTTTGCTAAGAGCTACCTTACTGTAAATGCATTTTAATAGTAAGAATAAGAAAAAAAAATGAGAGAAATATTTCATCTTTACATAGATATTTAAAAAGTTTAGACCCTTAGGTAAATAAATATTTATGTGTTTTTTTTTTCCTTTATAATAATGTTTTTTGTGTTTTTTATTAAACATTTTATGTGGGCATTTTTGGGAGGGTGGGATATAAATAGTGTTTTATTTGGGGAAATATTTGTGTATTGTAATGTCTTTTTACTTTTACTTGTAGTTTTACTTTTTGGCCACAAGACGGCAATCTTGAGTTTGTTTACATGACGTCACTCTAAGCGTACAATGTACGCTTAGAGGGACATAGCTTCAGAAAAAGCGTAGCTTCCGAGAGAAGCTGTCGCTTCTTCAGCGGGGGAGAGGAATCAGTGATCGGGCTCCATAGCCCGATACATTGATTCCGTGGCTACCGAATCCGCGGCCGGGAGTGCGCGTGCACGCGCGCGATCGGCCGCAGGAGCGCGCCTGTCCTCCTTGACGTTTTTATACGTCAAGGAAGACAAAGTAGTTAAAACACAAATTTAAATCCTTGTCCCCATTGTTGTAATGGTGGTTACAAGCAGGGCTGTGGAGTTGGGTACCTGGGTTCGGTTTGATGTTTCATAAACTGAGGAGTTGGATGACTTTTGTACCAACTCCACAATTCTGGTAAGAATTAGACTAAGGGCCTTTCAATAAAGCTTTAAATGATAAAAAAGGTAGTCAAAGTTGAGGAGTTGGAGCAATTTTCGGTACCTGGATTGGGAGGTTTTATAAACTCAGTCACCGGATGATTTTTGGACAGACTCCACAGCCCTGGGAGATGGTTAATGACATGCTGATAATTCCAACTAGCATACAAATCTTACAGAGCTTGGAACCGGGACCATGAAATCCACTTCCTGCCAATTCTGATTGGCCCAATTCTAAGCTGCCTGTAAGCTGGAATGATTAGCATTCACTAGGGTTGACTTCACATCATCACTGCTTCACTGCTCTGGAATGAGAACAGAGGTCACCGGCCTAAAGGCAGCCATACACTGGCCCATTTTTTTCTTTTTATCGATATCCAGCCAATTTGATCAACTCTGCTAAAAAAAAAAAATCAATGTTGTAAACAATTCCATATGATAGATTTTCAGGTAAAATCGATTAATTTGGTCAATCATGCTGGATGGAAGTTTGTGCTTGATCTGTGGCTGGTCAGGTGTGTGTCACTAGCAGTGTTCGGTTTTGCAAGGAGCAATGCAGCAGCATCCTTCCTCCCATGTCTTATCTCCACCGCCGGGGCTTCTCCCTGTCTCTTCGCTCCCAGGCAGCAGTGTGTCACATGACAAACACTAGAGGCCACGAGTGGTCATGTAAGGTATGTGCCATGTTGCCTCTAGTGTTCAGTCAGGTGACACACAGTTCACCAGGAGTGAAGAGACAAGAGGGCGCGCCAGCAGGCAGGTGAGAGCAGCTCTGCTGCCCTTACACTCTGCACTGCCAGGGTAGGTGGTTAGAGACACATCTGTGCGTAGTGAGAGGAGGAATACTATCAGATGATGATCGGGGAGGGATCTATCTGATGTACACATCAACCAGTGGGTGGCCAGCTTAAAGGACAACTGTAATGAGAGGTATATGGAGGCTGCAGTATTTACTACTTTTTAAGCAACACCAGTTGCCTAGAAATCATCTGCCTAATACTTTCAGCCATAGACCCTAAACAAGCATGCAGCAGATTAGGCGTTTCTGACATTATTGTCAGATCTGACAGGATAAGCTGCATGCTTGTTTCTGGTCTGATTCAAACACTACTACAGCCAAGTAGACCAGCAGGGCTGCCAGGGCACTGGTATTGTTTAAAAGGAAATAAATATGGCAGCTAGGGCTGCACGATTTTAGGGAAAAATCGAAATTGCGATTTTTCTCTCAGAAATTGCAATTTCGATTTTTTCCCGATTTTTTTTTCAAATGCTGGGGGGCGGGGGGGGGGGGGGCGCACTGGCCAGTCCGCTGACTGTAATACTTTGCTTCTGGCCTCGCTGTGCGCGGATTGGCCAGAAGCAGTGAATATGTATGAGTGTTAATGAGCGGGGGGGGGGGGGGTTGGCGGATCCACTCGAGCGAGCGGCCGGGCACATACAGCATTACCAATCCCCGGCTAGCGATGGAATGACGGCAGCGGTAGGCGGAGATGTACAGAGCATACAGCTCCGCCTACCGCTGCCGTCATTCCAGCGCTAGCCAGTGATTGGTAATGCTGTATGTGCTCAGCCGCCTGCTCGAGTGGATCCACCACCCCCCCCCCCCCCGCTCATTAACACTCATACATATTCACTGCTTCTGGCCAATCCGCGCACAGTGGGGCCAGAAGCAAAGTATTACAGACAGCGGACCGAAAAACCAAAGGCAATGACGATCAGCAGAGCGTCTTGCCACGAACCGCGGTTTCGGTTTTAAACCGAAAAACCGTGCAGCCCTAATGGCAGCCTCCATATACTTCTCACTACAGTTGTCCTTTAAAGTGTAACTGTCGGGCATAAAATCAATTCTTTATTTTTATCCGGTAAACAAGTACAGTAAAAAGGATGCTAACCAGGCAATCCAAAAGTTAAAGTCTCTATTACTTTTCTTGTTGATAAATGATCATTCTCCAGTTTATCTGACTCCTATTTGGTACACACAAAATTTGGTACACAAAAAGGAAGTTGCAGGTCATGCTGGGTTGTCATCTTTTGCTTCTCTTCTACTTCTCTACTAGAGAAGCAAAAAAGGACAACCCAGCATGCCCTGCAACTGCCTTTTTGTGTACCAAATTTTGTGTGTACCAAATAGGAGTCAGGTAAACTGGGAAACGATCATTTATCAACAAGAAAAGTAACAGTGATTTTAACTTTTGGATTGCCTGGTTAGCATCCATATTACTAGTTTACCAGATAAAAATAAAGAATTGATTTTTTTATTTTATGTCAGACAGTTACACTTTAAGGTGAACCTGAAGTGAGAGACATGTGGAGGCTGCCATGTTTATTTCCATTTACGCAGTATCAGTTGCCTGGCTGTCCTGCTTATCCTCCGATACTTTCAGCCATAGCCCCTGAACAAGCATGCAGCAGATCAGGGGTTTCTGACATTAGCTGCTGCATGCTTGTTTCTGATGTTATTCAGACACTACTGCAGCCAAATGGACCAGCAGGATGCCAGGAAATTGGTATTGTTTAAAATTAAATAAACATGGCTGCCTCCATATGCCTCTCATCTGAGTTCACTTTAATTCTGCTACTGCCAAATGGCTGAGGAGAATCTCAGGGATGACGGATTACATGTCGCTGTGGATCAGGGAGGTTGGCCCTAGAGCTGCGCAGCCGCACTCGCGGCTACGCTGACTGCGCAGCCGCGGGCATAGCAAGCGGCCATTTTGGGAGAGGCAGGGGAGCCCGACCCGGGCCGAGAGCCGGCCCGGGGGGCTAACGAGCGGGGGGACCCGGCGGATCGGCACGGAGGGTGCGGACGGCGTCCTCCGTGCCGTAAAAGGCTGTGCAGGTAATTAACTGTTTTCCCCTATTTTGGCCTCGTAAGTCCTTTAAAGGACACATAAAAGATGATTGCCTGAACAATAAAAATACCTCCTGTGTTGTGCCTTTCCCGCTGTCTCAAACCGCATTTACAGTTTTACTGCGCCTGCATGAGCACACAGCGTTCTGGGTCAGGGAACCCAACCTTGGAGGTCAGAACCGGAATCGCTGTTGAATGCAGGCATTATGGTGGAATTGGATTGCACTGACATAAGCTCCAGGAAAAAGTATGAAATATATATTTTCGTACCTTCCCTTTAAGCATTTCCCCAAACAGGATCTCACGCCGCAGATGCCATAGTACAGGCCTGTGATCTGTAGAATCTCAGCCCTGAGCCTCTCACAGGAAGTGGCAATTCAGAGGTGAGGTCACCAACCACCCGACCACACCCAGAGCCTTTATGGCCGTTATACCACATTCTTCTTGACTTTGTCTCAGAGGAAGAAGAGATCACTTCACACTCGGTACACAGCAGTCCATTTTAATAAAAATACAAAACTGTTAAGAACACAGTTCCTCCCGTCCACTATAAAGCAATAAATAATTTACCCCAAGCAGACTGTGCTGGCAGCCATCCTGTCCACAAGCATCCTACGCATAAGAGGACTCGCACTGCTTCACTAACGTATCGGATTTATATCCTTAGTGAAGATATGGGAGAGAACTGTACACAGCTGGGCTCATGGGAGAACTTGTATAGGTGTTGTTAATGCAGCTTTACTTCTATAAACAATTTGCTTTTCTTATAAGAGTGATCAGTAACGATGGTCAATGAGATGGGAATAATTCCAAGTGATTTTTTTTTTTAATGTGGCTTGAGAAATACACCAATCGGCAGGTCTGCCAGGCAACTGGTATTGTTTAAAAGGGAGTAAATATGGCACCCCCCTACACGCCGATGTCCAATGCTCTTCCCTCATTTTTAGGAATGTTATGGGGTGAAAACCCAGGAATGCAAAGCGGTTAAAAAGGGCACTGGGTGAAGCTGCTAGTGGAATATCAGCAATATCCTACTTCTCACACTAACCCTCCCCCCCCAAGCCTTAAAGGACACCCGAAGCAAAAATAAACTAACGAAATAAACGATTGTATCTATCTTCCTTCTCCTAAAAATTACTTTTTAAGATATTCCACAGTTTTATCTTATTTTTAAATCTACTTTTTAAGTTTTAACTGTTTTATTATTTTTGCTCAATTACACATTCATTGAAGTATGCCAAAGGTAAAATCTATGAACTATTGACCCTTTTTATCTCTTTCATGCTCTCAGAAGCCATTTTCTGCTAGGAAAGGGTTTTATAGTTGGAATTTCTTATCAGTGAAGGTCACACTGTAGTCACCTCCTGTCTGAGTCAGGACTGAGTCTGAGACTGATATTTAACTCTTTCAGGCAGGAAAAAAAAAAAAAGGAACACAGCATAGTTATTGTGCTTGGCACTGTACTTACACGTCTATCTCATCATGTCACTTTGGGTATCCTTTCAGGTGGCCACTAACAGTTAAATTTCTAGCAAAAAATCGTTAGAGCGATCAGAAATCCTGATCGTATTGGTTGTAAATAATCTCCATTGATGGGCACAATCTATTACAAACGATTATAAAAAAAAAAATGTTGTCTGATTAAATTTTCATCAAACGAAAATTTGGATTTTCTTGTCTGTTGTGATAGATTGGAAGTAAAATCGTTCACTGCACCATTAATGAACCAATCTTTGCTTCCTATCAGAATTATCTGATCGCGTGAAATAATTTTTCTTTAGAAATTGGATCGTTAGCGGCCACCTTTACACGAATCCTCCCCTCCTGCACATCAACTAGTAAGGTCTATGTCCGCAATGGACATTGTGGTCTATGGTGGCACACAAATTAGAACTTTGTGATTACCACATTAATAATTGGTCCCGTTCAGCAGGAAGTCAGCCTGCAGTGATCATAACCAAATTAAAACCATATAAAATATCAAATCTAGAGTTAAAAAACTCTCACCATTTGCTTTTAAAATGACTGGGCAAGGGGAAAACCTCAAAGTCACAGTGCCTACCATCATTCAGCATGGGCTGTGTAACTTTTCCAGCAGGTCAGGGGTAGTGATGACATCAACACAATCTCCTTGACTCCACCTACAGGGAGCAGGTTTGTGGGCCAAGCTATTAAGCTTTAAAGGAAATTTGAGACATAATTAGCAGCATCATTTATACTTACCTGGGGCTTCCTTCAGCCCCATGTCGGCCGTGGGCTCCATCACTGTCCTCCTGGTCCCCTGGTGAAGCCCTGAAGGAAACCCTGTTCAGAACAGGATTTTCTGATGGGCATTATCGCCGGCGGCAATCGGAAGGGTGGGAGGGATGGAGCAGGGAGGGGGGAATCATGTAGCTAGCGACAGGCTAGCTACAGGATAAAAAAAAAATTGGGGCGAAAAAAAACCCTCCCGCGGCCGTGCGGCAGAACGCCCAGCAGGTTTTTAAAGGACATTCGAGGTGAAAATAAACTGATGAGAAAAACATTTATATCTATCCTCCTCTTAAAAATGAATTTTTTAGATATCCGGCAGTTTTATTTTATATTTAAATCTAGTAAGTTTTTACGGTTTCATTCCCTCTGCTCAATGACACCTTCACTGAAGTATCCCAGAGCTCAAATCTATGAATTATTGACGCTTTATCTCTTTCCTGCTCTCAGAAGCCATTTACTGACAGGAAAGTGTTTTATGGCTGTAATTACTTATCAGTGAGGGTTATGCTATAGTCTGACCTGGACACTTGCATACACGGATTTTTAAATTTTTCAGGGAAAGGAAAAAAGGAACACAGCCTAGTTATTTGTGTGCCTGGCACTGTACATACACATGTCTATCTCATCCTGTCACCTCGGATGTCCTTTAAAGTGAATCTGAGACGAGGGAGCATAAACGTTTTATACATACCTGAGGCTTCCTCCAGCCCCCTCAACATAGATCACTTCCTCAACACAGTGTAAAGCCTCCGAGATTCTCCCGTAGCAGGCAGTTCTTCGCAGCCAGTTGGGCATACAGCGCATGCGCGGTCCACCCCGAAACCGGCAGAGTTCTCGCAGAACGCTCCCAGCCGCGGGAGCATGCTTGGCTGCAATGCGTCTATGCCGACTGGCGAGGAGAACAGGGCTGCTACGGAAAAATCTAGGAGGCTTTAGACCGCAGCGAGGGATTGATCTGTGCGGAGGGGGCTGGAGGAAGCCCCAGGTATATATATAAACCTGTTATGCCCCCTCGTCTTAGGTTCACTTTACGGATTTCCCCAAACAGGAAGCTGCTCAGTCCTGCGCTGTCCATTCTTCCTGCCATACCAACAGAACAGAGCATTGTGCCTCAAACGGTCATCTGAGAAATTTCACGATCACCAATGGGCGACAGTCTAATGTGCGGACTTGGCTTTATACGGTTTTGGTTTTTAAAAACCGGAACGTTACATCAGAAGCATGAAGTCAAGTGAACAAAACAGCTACAACATGCTGAAGGTGTACACTGGCCTGAGATACTATTTGATGTTTTCTTTGAGCAAAAAATTAGCACCACTTTACTGACAAAGAACGTGTGGGGAAAGTGAGGGAGTGGCTGTTCTCTGTACTGCATAAATCTGTATTAGAGCATATTACAGAATCTCTCATTGGCCCAGCTGTTGCTACTCATGAATATTACAGAATGGCTCCCAGCACATCAGGTATCATTTAGGTCTGCTTACACTATGGAAGAAAGACATAGATTTTAAAGGACACTTGTACTGAGAAGGATATGGAGGATGACATTTATTTGCTTTTAAACAATGCACATTCCCTGGCTGTCCTGATAATCCTCTGCCACCAATACTTTTAGTCACAGACCCTGAACAAGCATGCAGATCACATATTTCTAACCTAACCCTGACTGCATTAGCTGCATGCTTGTTCAAACACTTCACCACTAAGGGGTTTTCCCCCTTATGGACCAGAGCAATTTTCACATTTCAGCGCTCCTCCCAGTCATTTGCCAATAACTTTATCACTACTTATCCCACCTAAACAGTCCATACAATGTTTTATTTTTCATCACAAATTGGGCTTTCTTTGGGTGGTACTTTTTAATAAGAATTATTTTATTTTATTAACTGGAATAATAGGAATTTAAAAAAAAATACTTTTTTGTTTTTGTTTTATTACTCTGATTCCCTATAAACTAAATAAACCACGCCCACAGGTTTTCAGAGAGCCTTGGCAGCAGCAAGGGCTCATGGGAGCCCAGCCTGGGCAGGAGGAGGAGGAGGTGTTACTAGACACTAGAGTGACACAGATAAGCCTAACACTGTGCGTTTACAAACAACATGGCTGCTGTCATTGTATCACAGGAAGACATAAGTTTCTATTAAAGCTGTTTGCAGCTAGATTTGCTGTGTAAACTATCTAAACTTTAGATAAGATAGATTGACAATTTTCTTGTTATAGTTAGTTTTTCATCTCGGATCCGCTTTAAACTATGTTCAATGTATGGCGACAATATTTAATTTGGAAATGAAGGTGTATTTTTTCCGTTTTGTGTTTCTTTATAGCATAACACTAATGAAGAGCCCTTATTTGAAAAATAACAGTAATATATCCTCATGAAATACATATTAAAAAGGTTTAGTCCCTAAGGTAACTATTTGTTGTTTTTTAAAATGCTGTCTTTTTTTGCTTACACAATTTTGGCAACTATAGGGAGGGGGTGGTAAGGGGTTAATTAATGGGGGTTTTATTTATATATTTTAATGCATGTAGATGTGCTTTGAGTCCTATGGGAGAAAAGCACTTTACAAAGGTTACCGTATTATTGTAAGTTTATTCTTTGGCCACTATATGTCCCCACACTTTATTCCACACTTTTACTTTGGTAATGACCACCAGCATCTCACTGATGCCATTCATTACAGCCACTATGATCGGCTTTGGGAACGCCTGTTCTCATTTACTGATCAGCGTCCTAACGAGCAGTGGCAGGGTGATTGTGACGAAGTGCGTAAATCTACGCCCCTGGAGCTAAGATGAAGTCTCAAGGGTCGTAGATATACCGTACAGGATTCAGGAACTGGTTAAGGTAAGCGATTCAGACACATCAGGCAAGTGGTATTGTTTAAAAGGAAACAAATATGGCAGCCTCCATATGTCTCAGTTCAGGAGTCCTTTAAGAGTAAAATAGCTTGTGTGCATTGTAGAATTTTCAGATTTTTATTAGGCAGAGTTGTACTGGAAAGCCAATTCACCACCTCCTCCTCCCAGACCAAGCATAAGATAAAACCACACCAGGATTCACAATGCCTAAGCAAAAACCAATCTGTGTTGCCCATATAAGCCAATCCACTTGTAAAATCTGCCTTAGAAACCAAGGGAGATGTTGATTGGTTGCTATGGACTTCACAGACGCCCTGAACAGATTAATCTGTAAAATTATTTCACACCCCAAAAGTTTCTAAGTGTAAAAATCTGCTACGAAAGTCTCATCCTGTCGGCTGGATCCCCTCACTTGTGGCGATGGTGCATCAGAATTGGTGCATCTGATTGAGCATCAGAAAGGCCCTCCATGCTGGATGAACAGTGCCTCACTTGATGATCTTGTGGTACGGCAGCAGTCTTAGGGTAGCATTAAAGCTGCGAATGTCTTGGATTGGCACAGTGTCTGCCATGAGTGGAGAAGGTAAAAGGAAGATCAGGTTGGTGATGTCATAGGAAGACTCTGGTTCCCCAGCGGGTGACTGTGTGGGCACCACATCTGGCTCCTTCTCTCCAAATCCAACCACCTGTTGAAGGAGAGAACAAAAGTTAGCAAAGTACCTTATATACTCGCATACAAGCCTAATTTTTAAGCACAAAAAAAATGTGCTGAAAAGTTACCCCCTCGGCTTATATGTGAGTCAGTGGAGCAGAACGGATAGTGGAGCAGGTTTTGTTTCTGGCAGAGGTGCGTAAGGATCATGCATTAGTGATCCTGCTCATGCCAGCTGACTCCCTGCTGTGTCTGTGTCCCACTCATCCCTCGCAACATGGTGTGCAGAGTGCGCTGCCCAAGACTACTTGTGTCCCCTGGATTGTGGAGTGGAGCGTGCAAGCAATGGGTCAGCGGTGCAATGTTCGGGGATTCTTCCTGTGTGGCAATCTCTGTGTCTCTTATCTATGACGACATTTAGTGGAGTCTTGAGACACAGCTGTATCATCATAGGGCACATCTGGCTGTTGGGAGAGGGGCCAACTTGTACTGGGGGCACATCTGGCTACTGGGGAGGGGGCTTATATACGAGTCAATCACTTTTTCCTGGTTTCAGAGGGAAAAGTGGGTACCTTGGTTTATATGTGGGTTGGCCTATATGAGAGACCATACGGTAAGTGGAATGAAACATATCCATAATGAATGTATAACTTATAAACCATAAAAAGGATTTTTAGATGAATGCATCTTCGTTGCGCTCTCCATATGGTCAACGTCCCCATAAACAATTCAGCAAAATACGGCCATCACAATTCTTTATTTCGTACTCCAAAAACTGATGCGTTTCGTGGGACTCAGCCCACTTCCTCAGACAGTGAAAAACAGAAGCAGCGCCTTCATTTCTGTCCCATCCTGTTCACAAAACGGGGGACACTGCCGTGAAGTTCAAAGTTTTCAGTCTTGGCCACTTTTAGAAAAAAAAACACTTGAGGCTGGCTCTGCAAGGTTTTCTTTGCTAGGAGGGAAGGAAAAGCGAATGCCGATTGGATATTTTGGCCTTGCAGTGCTTGAGAGTGGCTGCAGTCTGGCAGCCACCAGTCCCCGCCCAGGATCATGGGAAATGTAGTCATACATCTAACAGATAGTAGAGAAGGCAGCACCAACCCCTTTCAGTAAAAATTGCAACAACAAGGCAACAATTCTGCACTGAAAGCCCAAACACTGACTCACGTGGACACTGAGGACCCTCCTGTCACTGCCTCGGTGGTCCTTAAAACAGTTCACCATTTCCGGCTTGCTGAAGGTCTTCAAGGCCTCGATCTGCAATAGGAAATGGCATTAGCGCAAGTTTCACAAAAATGCATCTAGTGTGACTGTCTTACTGGCAGAACAGCTTCAACAAAACCCATTAGGGATATAAAAAATATTTGCAAAGTATTTTATGATTTTGTTGCCATTATCTTCCTATTTCCCACAATGCAACGAGGTTCACAGACAGGAAACTTAAAAGGACCATGATCCTCTACATTTTTTTCTTGTGGGAGGGGTTTCTCCACAATATCAGCCATACAGAAGCCCCCTGATGATCAGTTTGTGAAAAGGAATAGATTTCTCATGGGAAAGGGGGTATCGGCTACTGATTGGGATGAAGTTCAATTCTTGGTCACGGTTTCTCTATCAATAACCAAGTGTTCTAAAACGACAATGCACAAATAATGTCTAAGTAGCGGTGTAAAATTTTTCCTAATTTTCATGTTAAATATCAGAGGCAAAAGCTTTAATACATTGTGTATAGGATTTAACTCTATTGGGACAAATCATTTGCAAAGGGGTGTCTGCTTCATTGCACAGCCAGTGCTGTTTTTTGCATATCAAACTTCAGAGTGTTTTCCCTGAAAGCAAAAAAGGTATGAAAAGCTGTTGAGTCACTGACAATTGATGTTTAAAACAAGTTACATTTCCTCTGCTCTCTGCAGACAGCTCAGAAACACAGGCAGCTTCTCAGAGCTCTCTCACATACAGTTACACACAGAGATAACAGTGAGGAAATCCCCCTCCCCTCATTGTTCACTCTGCTGTCACAAAATAAGCAGACTGCATCAGTTCAGGCTATGTTTCCACTTGTGCGTTTTGTGTTAGTTTTTTTGCTCAGAAAATTTGCATAGACTTTAAAACTAATTTTAGTCAATGCAGCTGGTTCCACTCTATGCGAATTTTCGTACGCGTTCGTACACGTGAAAAAAATCTGAGATCCTGCATCATATTTTCGGACATTGCATACAATGCTTTGTATAGGCAATGCGAATTTTCATGTTATTTGCATGAAAATTCGCACTAGAGCCATGGTTACAGGAAGTTGTCTGCAGTCATGACTAAGCTGTTACTAGGCAGATTATGTATATTTAACTAATGCAAATTTTTTGCGTACGAAAATTTGCATTAAAAAAAGCATACAAATTTACATGCTAATTTTCACCAGACAAACCTTATACGATTTTTTGCAGGCGAAAATGTAACGCTACAATGGAAACGTAGCCTCAGAGTGAAAGGAATTTGTTACAGTAAACAAAAGAGATAAGCAAATTAAATGTATAAATCATTTATCAGCACTTCTGGAACTCTTTCAAACTCAGGTTATAAAACACATGTTAATCGATAGTATACTTTTAAATACAGCAAAAGTGCATCTTCTACTAATTCTGTCCTCCGCAGAAAAGGCAAACATTAATAACATATGGAAAGGGGACCTGTCTTGATGTAAGCAGGACACTAGAGAATGCTCCATTCTATTTTATACCTCATGTTCCAGGCGGTCGAAGAGATACTGCTGTGTTAGCACCTCCCCCCAATTCCGGTCCACTTCCTCCCCAAGGTGGGTGTCTTCACATTCTTTCAGCTTAATCAGAGCCTTTACCTGCAGAGACAAAATACAAGCCTAAACCAACCAATCTTATTCTTTCATTTTCCAGTGGGAGGATCTACCAACCAACAGTACCCGTATATACGCTGTCCTATGTACAGGCAAACCCCCCCCAACTTTTGTTCTGAAAAAACCTAATGTGTGAGCCAGGAAGAATACCTGTGTTTCAAAGGCTTCATCAGTTAAGTTGCTGATTTTCTCACCAAAGCAGACCAGGAACTCTTCTATCTTCTTGTCCACCACTTCAGAGCTGTGGGATAAAAACACAATATTTGGTTGGCTTTACTCTGCGGCTGCACCAAGCCCAGCGATTCAGGTCAGGAGTTGCAGCGAGCTCCTAGAAGTCTGAGGGTAGAGGGGGAGTGCTTCAGCAGGCTCCCAGGTTTCCCTCCCTATGAGGGCAGAGGGGGTGAATGGACCATGGGCTCAGGAGCTGCAGCAAGCTCCCAAGTGCACCAACCCCCCAACACCCCCGACCCCACACCCCCAAGGGCCGAGGGTGAGTGGACCATAGCAGCCCTTCTCTGCAAGATAACGGAAAAACAAGAGAAATAACAGATACATTACTACTGTGTGTATAAAAGTTATTTACTTATAATTGTGACGTGTTTCAAGGGAGTAAACCGCCTCTGATTTGCCTGAAGAAGAGAGGGTTGTTTACTCTCTCGAAACATGTTTCAATTATTAATAATAACTTTCATACACATGGTACTATCGTGTCTTTCTCCGCTCAAACCCGCATCATGTCCATAGCGTGCCTGCACCTGCAGCCCATTTGTACATACCTATGTAGAACAAAGGCTCTGGATATAATAGACCCTTCCCGGTACTGAGTCCATCCCGTCGTTCCTGCGCTGCCCCCAGTGGAAGCTACCTGTTCTCCTAGCTCTTGTACACGGCCCGTGCCTTCAGATTTTCTTGCATCACCGAGTACTTCCAAAGGTGAGCACATCCCGTACTGCGTACATGCAAGCCTAAACTCGAGCATACACAGCATAAAGCAGTGCTGAATAGCTCTTCAACAGACCTGGTTGAACAGCTTCCACCCATAGACCACTGGGGACAGCGCAGGAAAGAGAGGATGAAGTGAGGACCGGGAAGGCTCTATGGTATGGCAAAGCATTAACTCTACATAGGTATGGATGAAAACTTAAATTTCTCTTCTTTTGCTTCAGATTTCCTTTAATAAATCTAGAGCTGCAATAGACTTCCACCCCATAAATACCCACATATAGCTCTCTCTGTCACACTTACTTGTATTTGTTTGCTTGCGTTTCCACGGTGACAGAAAATCCCAGAATTCCAGACGTGTTTCTGCACATGGGATACACGTGATACCTACATATGTGATGGAAGAAATGTATTATTCCCTTACTGCAATTTTAAGGCTTGAATGATACAAACGTGTGAAATGTTTTGTGCTGCACTCCTGTCCTGGCATAACAAGTTAGAGGGAAAGTGATTGGCTGCTGGGATAAGACTTGGAAATGTCCTGCAGAAGGTGCACAGACTTGTTTTTATATCACATGACCCTGCAGAGACCAGAGAGTGCAGGGGGGGGGGGCGTTGGGGGGAGTAAAGAGTAACCTTCACCGCTGAATTTGTAATGATGAGAAACCAACAACCGATGAGTCAAACTGTCTGTGTGCTTAAAGGGGAACTGAAGAGAGCGGTATATGGAGGCTGCCATGTTTATTTCCTTTTAAGCAATACCAGTTACCTGGCAGCCCTGCTGATCCTCTGCCTCTAATACTATTAGCCATAGCCCCTGAACAAGCATGCAGCAGATCAGGCGTTTCAGACTTTACAGTCAGATCTGACAAGACTAGCTGCATGCTTATTTCTGGTGTTATTCAGATACTACTGCAGAGAAATAGACCAGCAGGGCTGCCAGGCAGCTGGTATTGATTAAAAGGAAATAAATATGGCAGCCTCCGTATACCTCTTACTTCAGTTCCCCTTTTAAGCCAAATTATATTAACATTTTGTTTCTTAATTTTACTTTTAATTATTATATGAAGGGCGTTAGAAACTTATGGCGGGGATTTATTGCTAGCTGTGTCTGACTCCCTATTAGCTAGACATTGTCTAACTTCCTGCTTCCAGGGACCTACTCACTGTGGGTTTAATATGAAAAATGGATACTTACAGGAACAGGAAATGAAGGGGCAATTAAACTTGTAGGGGTCACGAACACTTCACTTTGCTTTTAAATAGGTTTTGTTTGTTGTCATCTGTCACATTTAGAGAGTCTTACCCTGTAAGAACTTTGTGCTTATTTGATATGTGTACTTGCTTAATATTTTCTTGCACTGCCCCCCCCCCCCCCAGATAGCATGGTGTGCCCCCAGTATTAGGTAACCTCCTCCCAGCAAGATTTTTCCCCCAGTATTACCAGCCCCCCATCCCAGCACAGATAGCCAGGTGTGCCTCCAGTATTAAAAGACAACTGAAGCGAGAGGAATATGAGGCTGCCATATTTATTTCCTTCTAAACAATCCCAGTTGCCTGACAGCCCTGCTGAGCTTTTTGGCTGCAGTAGTGTCTGAATCACACCAGAAGCAAGCATGCAGCTAATCTTGTCAGGTCTGACAATGTCAGAAACACCTGATCTGCTGCATGCTTGTTCAGCGTCTATAGCTAAAAGTAATAGTGGCAGAAGATCAACAGGACAGCCAGGCAACTGGTATTGCTTAAATGAAATAAATATGGCAGCCTCCACATGCCTCTCGCTACAGTTGTCCTTTAAGTAGCCTCCCCCCCATATGCAGAGGGAACATTTTAGTAGTGCACTTCTCAAGCAGGAGTCACAGATTACTATCAGTACTACACCATATAGCTACACCATATAAACCTGAGGTGAGGTGCTAGTATCTGAAAGTCAGACTAATGCTGGGGATACACGGTACTTTTTTTTAATCAATCAATCGAGCCGCTGATGGCTCGATTGATAATTTCCAACGTGCCCGATACCCCGCCGGATCGATTCCGCGCTCGATACCGGCGGGCAGGACAATAGAAGAAACGAGCGGAAGAAGCCACCTGCAGGGACGCGCCGGAATCTATCAAGCGGCTTGATACACGGTACAAAACGTACAGTGTATCCCCAGCATTAGATAAATAATACAGGAAGTCTCCAGTTAACGAACGAGATAGTGACTGTAGGTTCGTTCTTAACCTGAATCTGTTCATAAGTCGGAACACTGCCATCTCTGCCCCTGTACCTCCTCTGTGCCTCCAGTATCCCCCTCTGTGTCACCTTTGCCTTCTGTACCTGCTTATACAAGTTTAAAAGCCATTTTTTTCTTTGAATTTTTTAAAAAAATCGATTTTCTCAAAAACTACAAGTCTAATATGAAACTTTTTTTTTTACTTGTTCCCATGGAAACACAGAATCAATGCCGTTCGTAAGTCGGGGACTACCTGTACTACATAAATTATCACTGTTCCAGATTGATGCAGAGCACAGTTTTCAGTACAAATTTTACATATACAAATCTGCATTTTGTGATTTTTCAGGTATCGGTTTGCAATTTTTGTGTGCAGATTTTCAGATTGTGTTTGGTCTGTACATACCAATGATGTTAATGTCCGTCTAAATTTAAAATTGATATGTAACTCTCTCTTATATGGAATGATGTATATATCCTGTATTGATTTGTACTTTCTCTAACAATTTTAAATATACTTGGCCATGGTTCTTTTTTGATGCAGATCAAGAACTTTGGGCATAGGCCCAGGACTCAGGGACTGATGGGATAGGGTGTGGGATGTTTATATGTTTGTATTGTTTCCTTTGTTGAAAAACAATAAAAATTGTTTACCAGAATGATGTCAATGTCCATGAAAATGCATCGAATGTCAATATTTCGCATGATTTTCCGTACATAAAATTTTCCAGACTCGCCATTGTCTTGGATTAAATATGACTCATACATAGCACAAGGGAAAAAGCAGAATGAATTTTTCACCTAGAAAATTTGGATCCCTCCTAAAAGAAAGTCACATAGAAAATACAGGGCAGTAGAGTCAGTACATAAATCATCTGACTCAGACTCCTCAGTTTATGAAGCCACCGACTCCAGGTACCCAAAACTGCTCCGACTCATCGAATCCTTAGTCTAATTTTTACAAAGGCTATGGATCCGACTCTTCAGATTATTGAAACCATCGATTCAGACTTCAGGTACCCAAAATTGCTCAGACTCCTCGACTCTGACTCCACAGCCTTGTAGAAAAATGCAATGCTGATGTGACGCTATTGTAATTCTGACAAGTGTGAGCTAAGACATTTAAAGAGAACCTGAGTGGAGAAGCGCCGCAGTTCCATACTTAACCTGGGGCTGCCTTAACCACTTCACGCTTAACTACGCCCCTGAATCCTGAAGTGGATTGCATGGAAACGGCCGCTCGTAGAGGAGATCGGCGATCCCCGGCCTCTGATTGGCCGGGGATCGACGGCATCTGATAGGCTAATGCCTATCCTATCCGGCGCAGGACGGCTTACCGTCCTGCGCCGCACACAGGGGACGGGAGAGGGAGGGAAGGAGGCAGAGAGAGGACTAGTGCTGCGGAGGGGGGCTTTGAGGAGCCCCCCCCCCCCGCTAGGCACAGCAGCGCGGCGGCGATCAGACCCCCCCCCCAGCAGGACATCCCCCTAGTGGGGAAAAAAAAGGGGGGGGAGGGGGGGGAGGGGGGGGGGGGGGGGGAGTCTGATCGCCCTGCCTGATTTCTGATCTGTGCTGCGGGCTGAAGAGCCCCCGCAGCACAGATCAGCCAAACCACCCGGAATCCGGAAGTGGTTAAAGTGGATCCGAGATGAACTTTTACTCATTGCATAATTGTGTTCCTTTCCTATTGTTTATAGGGCATTCCTCAAGCCAAATACTTTTTTGTTTTTGTTTTGTTGTAATACGCTAATTCCCTATAAACTAAACAAGCCTCGCCCACAGTTTTTCAGAGAGCCTTGGCAGTAGCAAGGGCTCATGGGAGCTCAGTCTGGGCAGGAGGAGGGGGAGATGTTATCGCTGCTATCTATCTATGTCTATCTATGTCTTCTCTCTGAGCCAGATGTATTGTGCCAAAAACAATTCCGGGCATGACCCAGTCATGCTTGGCAAAATAAAGTTTTCTGATTCTGTTACTAGCCAGAGATTTCAGAGGCAGAGGGGAGGAGGGAGGAGGAGGGGGGGGGGGGGATTAGGTTTTTGTTCACAGAAGATGCAGATATGCCTGCCTCTGTGTAATGTTTACAAACAACATGGCTGCTGTCATTGTATCACAGGAAGAAATAATCATATTCTTTTGAAGCTGTTTGCAGCTAGATTAGCTGTGTAAACCATCTAAACTTTAGATAAGATATATAGACAAGTAACTTGTTATAATTAGTTTTTCATCTCTGATCTGCTTTAAAGGGAACCAGAGACGAAGCACCCTTGTGTATTTTACCATATATATCAGTAAAAACAGAGAAAACACTTACCATGCTCTCTGTTTCATCCTCACTGCTAAAAGTGTCTGTTATCAGCTGTGATAAGAATCCTGGACTGAGCATTCAGTCTGGCTTTGCAGGGAATAATTATAGCTGAGTCATTATAGCAGAGCCACAAGGGGGCAAGCTTGGGCTTGAAAAGACACCAGAGAAGACAGACTCAGCTATAATCTTTCCGTAGCAAAGCTAGACTGAGTGCTCAGTCGGAGATTCTTATCAGAGGTGATAACAATCAGAGAACAATGAAACAAAGAGCAGATTAGGTGTTTACTGTCATGTTCCCACTGATTTATAAGGTAAAATACATGCGGGTGCTTCGTCTCTGGTTCTCTTTAAGCCCCCTTAAGGGTGCTCGTCCCTCGCAGTCTCCCTGGGTGGCTCCTGTCAACCACAATGGTGCCCAAAAGCCTGGCAGTCGAGCTTAGTCACACATGCTCGGCGCGGCGCACTCTACCGTGGCTAGAAGTGTTCTGCACTTCAACAGTACTACTCCCGCTCCCAGCGGCCTCAAGGGGGCTTCAGGAATCTCCAGGTAAGTATGGTACACTTCAAACCAGACTCCAGTAAAAAAAATATTAGCCCTGTAAGTTCTCAGTCATAGGGATGGCAATGCTTAGGGGGAACTCATGGAGACGAATGTGACCAGTTTGATCAGCTGATAGATTTGTAAGATTCTGATTTGCTGTGATGACTTCCTACTTTAGCACATGATCATGACCAGCAAATCAGAGCTTTACAAATCTATCAGCTGGCCAAACTGATCACATGCTTCTCCGCGAGTTCTAAGCATTGCCATCCCTATCCTCAGACATGTATTTTTGCTTGCTCTCCAGATCGGTATAGGGACATGGTGATTGGTGTTTCAGGGATACATGTAAACAGGAGACATCGCTTGAAGTGCCTGCATAGCTTCTATAATTTGCATTCAGAAATTTCTACAAATGCATCATCTGGAGATCCTCTCTGTGGCCAGACTAAGCAGCATTACACAATACAGCACACAATATTGAAGTTATACATGACTAGTACCAGGTCTACCCCTGATGCCTCTTACCCCAGGGTCTGTTTTGTCCGCAGGAAGTCAAAGCAAGGCTCTTCCATGTGCATCTGCAAAACATCCAGAGTCAATTTTGCGGTCATTACTTTATTTCAAATAAAAGTATATTTTTGAGGCCTTCCTTTTGAAACATTAAATTAATGCAAATATTAAAAAGAAACAATAGAAAGAAAAAAAACAAACTCCTTCGGATAAGTAATGCTAGGTACACACAGTGCAATTTTTTGAGATGGAAAAAAAATCGATCGGAAATCAAACTGGACATGTTGGAAATAGTCGCTCTCACAGTAAATCTGTCAGAAAATTGCATCGTGTATACCTAGCTTAAAGTGTAACTGTCGGGCATAAAATCTAATTTTTATCTGGTAAGCAAGTACAGTAATAAGGATGCTAACCAGACAATCCAAAAGTTAAAATCACTATTACTTTTCTTGTTGATAAATGATCATTCCCCAGTTTACCTGACTCTTATTTGGAACACACAAAATTTGGTACATAAAAAGGAAGTTGCAGGGCATGCTGGGTTGTCCTTTTTTGCTTCTATTTCCCCTCAGACTTCACCAATGCAGCCTGATTGGCTGAAAGCCACTTTCCCTCCTGTTTTCCCCTCCCACACCTCTGTTCCTCTCTGATTGGCCAATATTTCCCATGCTGAGACAATGCACTTTCTATAGAGAAGGGCAGGCAAATCAGGCAGGCAGAGGAGAGTAAGGGAGGAAATGACAGCAGGATTGACTTCAAAATAGCCACACTTAAAGAGACACTGAAGCGAAAAAAAAAGGATGATATTATGATTTGTATGTGTAGTACAGCTAAGAAAAAAAACATTAAGATCAGATACATCAGTCTAATTGTTTCTAGTGCAGGAAGAGTTGAGAAACTCCAGTTGTTATCTCTATGCAAAAAAGCTATTAAGCTCTCCAACCAACTTGGTTGTGGAGAGGGCTGTTATCTGACTTTTATTATCTCAACTGTAATTGAACTGTTTACTTTTCCTCTAGCAGAGGAGAGTTTATTACTTCACAGACTGCTCTGTAAAGGCCCGTACACACGCTAGACAGGCTGGAACGACGGGTCCGTCAGACCCTCCCGTTGGGCGGGCGTTCCAGCGACAGTCCGGCGTGTGTATAGTCTGTCTGCAGACTGATAAGGCTGTTTCTGAACGATCCGCCGGGCGGATCGCTCAGAAACAGCCTTATCAGTCTGCAGACAGACTGTACACACGCCGGACTGTTGCTGGAACGCCCGCCCAGCGGGAGGGTCTGACGGACCCGTCGTTCCAGCCTGTCTAGCGTGTGTACGGGCCTAAAGACTCATTTTGAATGCTGAGTGTTGTGTAATCTGGACATATTATAGAGTGATGCAATGTTAGAAAAAACACTATATACCTGAAAATAAAAATATGAGAATATTTTCTTTGCTGCTAATCTTCTAGTAATTATTCATAGTACACAACCAATTCATTATATCATATTTTTTTTTCGCTTCAGTGTCTCTTTAAAATGGGAAATGCTAAGAAGGATTTTCTCTTTTTTTTTTACTGTAGAAAAATCACTAAAATCAAAACATGGACAGTGCAATACATATGTTATGTAAACGAGTTAATTGAAGGGCGCTGCTATATTAATTTAGAGCTGCCTATTCCTCAAGGTCTGGGGTTTCCCTTTACCCCTACCAATACTTGGAGCAAAAAAAGTTAATACAGAGGATGGCGCCACTAGCCTCGCACTAAGTCCCCCACTCAGTGAAGGGAGAGAAGTATATAAAATCAGAGAATTGATAACGTGTGACACTAAGGGTGTCATTTATTGCATTATATGCCCGTGCGGCAGGAGGTATGTAGGCCGCACCAAGAGGGAACTCCATAGGCGAATAGGTGAGCATTTAAACAACATCCTAAAGGGGTGGGAGGAACACCCCCTCTCAAAACATTTTAAACAGAAGCATGGAAGTAAAATAAACGATGTTGTATACTTTGGCTTGGAGATTGTTGGGAGGGACCTGAGAGGTGGCAACTACATAGCGAAAATGTCTAGGAAGGAAAGTCAGTGGATTTTTAATTTAAATACTATGACACCAAGGGGTTTAAATGAGGAATGGGAAATGTTTGGCTTTTTAACATAGTATGAATGGGAACCACCTGATCAATGGAACACCTGTATCCCTAAGCAGTGTAACTCTGCAGAAATGTGGAGGAGGTTAATTATTATTGACAATTGATTTAACAAGATACAGAATTGCTGTGGAACATAAAGATAATATCAACTATAACAAAAAGGACAGTTCCCCTTTAAGAGGAGACAGCAGGCTAAGGGCTGGACTTGTGTATAAAACAGGAAGTGGGAAATGGCTGGTGACCCTGATCCTGAGGAAGATGGCCGTCAGCCATTGAAACATGTCGATCTAAAAGGAGTTTTGAGCAAGCTGATAGAGGAGCTACCAGTGTGGACACTCTTGCATTATCCACGGGCTGCTAAAACGAGCCTGGAGACTGACAGCCGCGTTGGAAAGCAAGGTGGAACGCAATAAACTCCAGGGGGAAGTGACGTCACTCCCAGTCAACCACTTGCCCGGAAGCTATAGGCAGAGCTGATTTCACCGCTACTGTACTGCTGGAACTACGCGGATACAGTTACGCATAGGAAGCGGACGTACTGCACTCTGAGTGGGGGACTTTAGTGCGAGGCTACCGGCCGGAGACCGCATGGAGAGAATCAATAACTGTTAGAAGACGCGTGAGTAACCTTATGAGAAACGCGATTAAGCACTACTATTGCAAGCACTCCTAACAAAAGCTATTTGGCAGCTCTATTAGAATGGCAGACTACAGTGTTACAGCAGACTATAGTGCTACACAGAACTTGTGAGGGCAATTTTTGAACAGAAGAGATCTTTGTATACATTTTTTCTTATTTAGGTTATTTTTTATCATTTTTTTGTCTCTTTTGGATCAGGTGGCTCCATTGTGTGCAAGCTGTGAGTGATTTATGCATGTGAGAACACGGCATAGGAGAGTGCATACCTAATAATAGTATGAAATATGTGAGTGAATGTTGTTGGTTTGAAATATTCAGATGACCATTGTTTTAATTGTGAGCAAGCCTGGCATTTTTATCAGACCTTAATATTTATGTGAAATTGTACTTTTAATAAACAAATTTATATACCTAGAAAAACTGACGTTATCCTTTCATATATATATTGTATTGTGTGCATAATAACTATACATCCCGGAATAGTCCAGCCAGTGGTGGCTGGATAGTGTAGTGGTTGAGGGCTCTGCCTTTGACACAGGCAACCAGTGTTCGAGTCTCGGCTCTGCCTGTTCGTAGCGCCACCCTCTGTATTAACTACATATGTTATGTAAGTAGAGCAAGAATTTATCTACTTTTATATGTGTGTTTTTTCTGAGATAGTATGGCTGACAGCTCCTCTTTAAAGTGAATCTAACCGGGGAAGGATATGGATTTTTCCTTTTTAAATACCAGTTGCCTGACTCTCCTGCTGATCCTGTGTCTCTAATAGTTTCAGCCTCAGCCCCTGACAAAGCATGCAGATCAGGTGCTCTGACTGAAGTCAGACTGCATTAGCTTTATGCTTGTTTCAGGTGTGTGATTCAGCTACTACTGCAGCCAAAGATATCAGCAGGACTGCCAGGCAACTGGTATTGTTTAAAAGGAAACATCCATATCCTTCTCAGTTTAGGTTCCCTTTAAGAATTTGCATCTTGCAGACGCAGCTTGCTGTACTGAGCTCTGCCCCTCTCAGTGTGAATGGAGCCATCATTCTGACACAGGATAGGTCAGAAGAGAACTGCATACAGCAGAAAGGAAAAAAATAACATTTGGGAATGGGCTTCTGCCTCCTGATCCTTCACTGTGTGTGTAAATGACAACTGATTGGCCATCTCCAATGCTTTCTTGAGCAGCACAGTGGCAAAGCGGTTAGCACTCTTGCCTTGCATCCCAGCCAGAGCACTATCTGCAGTTTGTATGTTCTCCCAGTGTCTGTGCGGGTTTCCCCGGGCACCCCCACTTCCAAAAAAACCATACAGATAAGTTAATTGACTTCACCCTTAATTGGCCCTAGACTACGACACATACACTGCACAATACATACATAGGACTATGGTAGGGATTAGATTGTGAGCCCCTCTGAGGGACAGTAAAGTGACAAGACAATATACTCTGTAAAGCGCTGTGGAAGATGTTGGCGCTATATAAATACGAAATAATAATAATAATAATAATAATAATCGTGCCCATCCAGCAGAAAAAGCAGACAAGAGGAAGAGCTGAGAATACTACATTGCAAATGTAATGACAAAGACAAGACACAGGCACTTACCACTAAGAGCTCCATGAGTGCATACTCCCGTAGATTCCTAGCACCGGACTGTAATAAACACAAGCGTCAGAATGTTGTAGAGGACATAGTTATTTGGGCAGATCAGCAGAGAGTTCAGCCCTCACCTGGTAGTAGACAGTGACCTCCGAGTTGGTGTCTCCTTTGTTGAGAGATTTCACTTTACACAAGTGATGAGAGGTGGGAAGTTCAACCACCTGGAACTGCACCGGTATCTTCTTCTCCAGAGGCCGATACTGCAGCTTTCTACAGGAGAAGTATGGCAGATTACATCCGATGCATAGAAAGCCACACAATGAAGATTATCATACAAGTTCAGACTACGTTCACACAGAGTGTTCCTATTCCCAGGTACTGACTGCATGAAACCTGCCAAAGTACACAATAACTCTATATTGTATCTGTAAAAGCCACTGATTAGCAAACAGTTATGGACAATTATTCACTAGAAAGAATTATGGTCCAGGTGGTGAGCTGAAGACTATGCTGAACGGAGACACACTGGAGTAGTATGGGCATCACAATGGTGTAGTGCAGTGATCTGCAAACTTGGCTCTCCAGCTGTTAAGGAACTACGAGTCCCACAATGCATTACGGGAGTCTGACAGCCACAGTCATAATTCATAACGGCAAATGTATTGTGGGACTTGTAGTTCCTTAACAGCTGGAGAGCCAATTTTGCAGATCACTGGTGTAATGAATAGCCCTCTCTTACCTTGCAGTGCTAGGGCCCCAGGTTTGACTCTGGGCCAGGATACCATCCTCAAAATAATGAATAAAGGGAAGAGACAAAAGAAGGGGTAGGAGACAGGAGCTCGTCCCTTGCACAGACTCAAACTTAGACCGTATATAGACTGCAGATGGTACATATACACTCACCTAAAGGATTATTAGGAAAACCTGTTCAATTTCTCATTAATGCAATTATCTAATCAACCAATCACTTGACATTTGCTGCAATGCATTTAGGGGTGTGTTCCTGGTCAAGGCAATCTCCTGAACTCCAAACTGAATGTCAGAATGGGAAAGAAAGGGGATTTAAGCAATTTAGAGCGTGGCATGGTTGTTGGTGCCAGATGGGCTGGTCTAAGTATTTCACAATCTGCTCAGTTACTGGGATTTTCATGCACAACCATGTCTAGGGTTTACAAAGAATGGTGTTAAAAGGGAAAAACATCCAGTATGCGGCAGTCCTGTGGGCAAAAATGCCTTGTTGGTGCTAGAGGTCAGAGGAGAGTGGGCCGACTGATTCAAGCTGATAGAAAAGCAACGTTGACTAAATAACCACTCATTACAACCGAGGTATGCAGCAAAGCATTTGTGAAGCCACAACATGCACAACCTTGAGGTGGATGGGTTATAACAGCAGAAGACCCTACTAGGTACCACTCATCTCCACTACAAATAGGAAAAAGAGGCTACAATTTGCACGATCTCCCCAAAAAATTGGACAGTTGAAGACTGGAAAAATGTTGCCTGGTCTGATGAGTCTCGATAGAGTCAGAATTTGGCGTAAACAGAATGAGAACATGGATCCATCATGCCTTGTTACCACTTTGCAGGCTGGTGGTGGTGGTGTAACGTTGTGGGGGATGTTTTCTTGGCACACTTTTGGCCCCTTAGTGCCAATTGGGCATCGTTTAAATGACACGGGCTACCTGAGCATTTTTTCTGCCAATGCCCATCCCTTCATGACCACTATGTACCCATCCTCTGGTGGCTACTTCGAGCAAAATAATTCACTGGACTAAAATGGCCCCCACAGTCACCAGATCTCAAGCCAATAGAATATCTTTGGGGTGTGGTGGAACAGGAGCTTCGTGCCCTGGATGTGCATCCCATAAATCTCCATCGACTGCAAGATGCTGGGGGGGGGGGGGGGGGGAAGGGGGGGAGGTGTTGGGTCAGGCAGCCGGATCCCCAGTTTGGCATATTGGGCCAGATGTCCCCCCTTAAGCCAGATGTCCCCGCCCCTTTCACCAGAAGCCTTTACTCACCTCACAGGTTCCAGCGATGAGCCGCAATAGCCCCCTCTGCTCTCGCCGACATCCCCACTCGTACTGCCGCTCAGTTCCGGGTTGCGGCTTAATTATGTCATCAAGCAAGGACCCGGTACTGACGTCAGAGCGAGTGGAAATGCTGGCCTCTTCTTCCCCCCCGCTGCAGTTGTCACAGTGATCACTATGATCCGCTGGTGATCATAGTAATCACGTGATCCTGATCACTGAGGGGAGATGTCAACTGTCATATGACAGCTTAATCTCCCCTCTTGGGTGCGCACGATCTCGTCAGGAGCGGAAACGGCGGGCAGCGTAGATCCTATGCCTCATCAGGCTAGAACAGCCACAAATGCAGCGTAGGATCTAACAGAGGCGGTCTCCAAAAGGTTAAGAGTGCCTAAATCTGAGCACCCCATATAAATTTTGCTGTAGGACACCACTGTCTACACACCATAGACTATGCAGAAGCCACATATAGACTCACCTGATCACATAGTTCAGGAACTCCCTGGATTCCTGGGGAATAAAGGACATAAAAACTGGGAAGTTATAAAAACCTGACAGACAGAACTGATTTCATTATCAGAACTAGAAAACCCGGCACACTCGGCAGTCAGAAATATGCATGTTATCAAGTCCCTGTTCCCCTCTATACCATCGAACCACACCTAACATGCAAGTGGTTCCCCTTTCCCTGAAACTTCCCATCCATATACTCACAAGACCCCTTCAAAAGACATCCCACTGGGGATTCTATCCTAGTCCCTGTCAGGTTCTGGAAGCGGGCCCCCATGATCCTACAGTGGCCCATCTGGGAGCTTCAATGGTGGTTACATAAGCAGATGTGGAGGCATCAGCCACATATATCAAGCGGTGGGGGAGAGGAAGAAGGCATGGTTGTGGTTATGTCATGCGGAGTAGGCAGCAATGTAGGAGTGACGTAGGTATTTTTGGGATGCGTCCACAATAGATCGAAGGGGGGCAGGGGATGGAGTTATGAGCAGCTAGGAGCTTCTAAAACTTCCAGTAACCTCAAGTTTATTTTCTTTACAAACTTGGCAACAGTTCTGTTTGGATTACGGTCATGAAGACATTATCCAGAAACTCCTTCCTGGCTGTAGAATTCACTACACAGAGCCAGCGAGATTGTTACTCGTTTTCTACACTTGGCCTAATTGTAAGCAAACTAACACACCTATCTACCAGTTACAGTTAGAAACACTAAAGTGACTACTTTATATGCACATAAGAAAACAAAATTAACCAATCTAAAATAAAAGTTTTTCACAAGAGGAGTTTTCCTTTAAAGTGACACTGAAGCAGAAAGAAAAAAAAATAAAAAAAAATTATGAGATAATGCACTGTATGTGTAGTACGGATAATTAATAGAACATTAGAAGCAAAAAAAAAAAAAAAAAAGAAGAGTCATCTTTATTTTCAGTTATATAGCTTTTCTTCATATAACAATCCATCACTCTGTCAATATGCAATTTACAAACCACACATTGTATTTTTAACTATGAAACAGAGTACAGCTAATGACCTTTTGAACTACCCTACAGGAAAACCATATCTGAAGCTGCCTCTCACTGTTTCTTTGATGTAGAAGTTCTGAACTGTAGCAAGTTGGGTGGAAGAGCTCAGAGCTCTTTTGCATATATAACAAGTGAAGTTTGTTAACGCTTCCTGTACTGGAAACAATAAGAGACCTATTTTTGCTACTAATGTTCTATTTATTAGCTGTACTACACACAATTCATTATTTCATAAGTTTATTTTCACTTCAGATTCCCTTTAACCACTTGTTACAGTCATAAAATATGAAGTGTTGGATGGACAAGGAAAGATCTGAGAAACCCCTCCTGTTACATGCGACTTTGGAAACACTTCACACAAGTGCTAAATCCTGATATTTTAGAAGTCTCACCCACCTTGCTGGTGAAGTTACCCTGTACCAAGCCTTCCACATACAGCTGCGACCTGGACTGCTCCACAAAGGAGGTGAGTTGTTCCAAGCTTACACCCTTCAGGATGGTTCGGTATTTCTCAATCATAGACCATCGATTATGTTCCAAAATGAGGAGGCGAACGTCTCTGGAGAAAAAATACAAGACATGCTTCAGATACAAGATCTCACAAAAAGAACTTTACCATGGAGATCAGCAACACTAAGTCTTCAAAAAATGCATCTTGTGAGTAATAAAAGTACTACTCTTAGGCTGGTTTCACAGTGGGACATTACAGGCGCACGTTAGAGCAGCCTGTAACGCAGCCCACCGCACAGTAATGAAAAATCAATGGGGCTGTTCACAGTGCCTACGTTGCGTTACATTGTAACGCTGCGTCACAAGGCAACGTACTGCATGCAGTACTTTAGACGCGGCTGAGCCGCGTTAGACTGCTTGCACATGCTCAGTAACGTTGGGGAGGAGCGGAGAGCGGCCAGGCACATGGCTAATTAATATGCACTGGACGTTGTGACGTGCAGTGTTTACTTCCTGGAGCGGCCACTCTGTGCGGCGATTGGCCGGCGGGACCACGTGATGCCGCATGCGCACAAGAGTGCGCATCACGGCATCACTGACGCCAGAGTGAGCTGCACTACGCGGCTCACTCTGACGTCCAGATCCAGCACCACCAGGCGTTCCGTTAGGGGGACGTTATGCGACCTTAACGCCCCCTCTAACGCAACGTCCTGGTGTGAAATTAGCCTTAAAGTGCATCTGAGATGAAAAACTAAATACTAAGAACAAGCAACTTGTCTATATAATCTTATCGAAAGTTTAGATAGTTTGCACAGCATATCTAGCTGCAAACAGCTTCAACAGTATATGATTATTTCTTCCTATGATACAATGAGAGCAGCCATGTTTTGCTTGTGATCATTATACACAGGCAAGCTGCTTTGCATCTCCAGCCCTCAGCCTGTGAAAACTTCACTCCCCTCTCTTCCTCCCCTCTGCAATCTCTGGCTGGTAACACCTCCTCCTGCCCAGACTGAGCTCCCATAATCCCTTGCTACATGGGTTTTAGAATGCCTATGCACTGGAGGAGCTGTGGACAAGACTTGTTTAGTTAATAGGGAATTAGAGTATTAAAAAAAAATAAAAAGTATTTGGCTTATGGAATGCCCAATAAACTATATGAAAGGAACACAATTATGAGTAAAAGTTTATCTCGAATCCACTTTAAATAGAGGTGAGTGGGTTGGGCGTATCATGCGGGATACTTTTACTACTCTAGTGAGGTGTCAGTGCTAAAGGACATCCAAGGTGAAAAACTGATGAGGAAAACAAATTTTACTGCTTCGTTGTCTCTGCTCAACGCCACCTTCATTGAAGTATGCTAGAGCTCAAAACTATGAATTATTGACCCTTTTTATCTCTTTCCTGCTCTCAGAAGTCATGTACTGACAAGAAAGTGTTCATGGCTGTAATCACTTATCAGTGAGGGTTATGCTAGGATTTGACCCAGACAAAAACTGTCACTTGCATACCTGATTAACTTTTTCAGGCAGGGGGAAAAAAAAAAAAAAAGAGAGAGAAGAAGAAGAACACAGCCCAGTTATCTGCGTACTTGGCACTATGTATACACATGTCTATCCCATCATGTCACCTCGGTTGTCCTTTAACCTCCCTGGCGGTAAGCCCGAGCTGAGCTCGGGCTATGCCGTGCATGAGGATTTCTCTGGCTCTATTGGGGCGATTCGCTACATTCAAAGTGCTGTGCGCGCAGCCAGCACTTTGCTAGCCGCGCGCACAGCTTGATCGCCGCCGCTCTGCGGCGATCGCCCGCACGCAGCGGCGAAAGAGGCCCCCCCGCCAGAGCCCTGCCCGGACCAATGAGTTCCGGGCAGCGCTATGGGCTGGATCAGGTGCGCCTGACGTCAGGACGTCGGCTGACGTCATTCCGATCGTCGCCATGGCGACAGGAGAAGCCAAACAGGGGAACGCGTTATATACGCGCTCCCCTGTTTGCTATTAGTGCCGGCGACGATCGCACTAGAGGGACACATGTGCCCTCTAGTGTTGTTTCATGTAGCTACCACTCTGGTAGCTTTACATGAAACAAAAAAAAAATTTAAAAAAAAAAAAAAAGATTTTTGCCCATTTGGAAAAAAAAAAATTAACCGCCAGGGAGGTTAACTAAAATCTGTCAGCTTCAAATCTCTGCACCAAAATATTCATCACAAACAGAATTTTGTCTTCATTCGTGCCCTGGTTAGTGCAAACCCCTTATTTTCCCGGCAACACATGTTCCTGCTCCCTTCTCCATCTCTGTACTAAACGAAGGAGCCATTTTTTTTTTAAACTTATTTAATCTAACCAAGTAATATATAGAAATACTGTATATATGAGCATAAACCAAGTTTTTTTTTTTTTTTTTTTTAACTCTACTCCTAACATTACCTCCAAAAACAAAATCTCAGTTTATACTCGGGTCAGTGCAGGAGATGCGTGGGGAGTGGAAACTTCTTTCCTCTCTCTTGTCAAACATATTTAATCTTTATTATCAGGTTGTCATTAGGTAAACTGAAATAGTGTAAGCACTATAATTAGAAAAACATATATGCATATCTTATGGTATATGACTAATGTAACTGTTTGCATTATTATATCATGTGCAGTGTGTGTTTAATAATCCTATTATATCTGGTGTGCTGTGAATTATAATAACCGTATGAACTGCTTATGAACTATAGATACCCTCTCACCTAGTAAGCTAAACTGTTGGTGAACCTTCACCCAGTAAGCTCAAACTCTAGGTAAACTCTGTGAATTCAACTCTCACCTAGAGAGAATGAACTTTAAGTGACCCATTCAACTGTGCATAAACCCTGGAGTCGTAAATTTCAAGTTGGCCCCATCCAAGGCCAACTCCCCCTCACATGTCTGTCTCTTGTGACGACTGTGGAACTCACGTGAGTGAAACTTGGTTTAGGTACGATGTCCCCTATAAATATAGGTCAAGGCTCTGTTCAGATAAGACATTGCCGAGATATGCTGTAAGGGAGGTGGTACGTATCTTTTTAATTTATGTACTCCTGATGGCTGAGAAATGTTGCTAGATATTTTTACTATTGCCTTTTTTATAATAACCCTGTTCTATGTGATCTTTGTATATTCTATGTTTATTATTACAAGAATACATTTATTTTAAGATAAAAAGTGATCTTGGTCTGAGACTCATTATTTCATTGGGGATATATGTGATACTAAAAATATATATTGTTGGTATGACTGGTTAAGAACCCATCTGACCGATCTGAGGAGAACTAACGCTTCACTGAGTTAGTATTCTCCATAGTTGGTTACCTATTTTATATAGGAGCTGGCACTCTCCCACATATAGCACACCCTCACTATTTCTACTCTTGGGCCTGCACTCGCTCTATGCGTGCCAGAACCAGGAAGTGGAGAGTGAGCGCAGATGCTACAGGACAAATCTGATGGGAGACACGAAGAGTGTCGGAGTTTGTCCTCCCCTGGATCAGGTGAGATTGATCTTGATCCATCTCCGCCGCTATTATTCTGCTACTAGCAGATGAGGGAAGAGAGGGTACATTGTATTGGGGAAGGAGGGTGGACCACTAGACACCAGGTAACAATAAGGAGGTGGGAGGAGGATTACTAGACACCAGGTGACACTGCATGGGGGAGGGAGAGGGACCACTAAACGCCAAATGCTGCATGGAAGAGGGAACTAAAAGTAGTTCAAAAAAATATACCACTATGACAAACTTTACTCTATTTTCTCCACATCATAAACGGCTCAGAAGATCAATATTATTCATTTTGGCAAGTCCTCTGCAGGCTTGGTGTATTATGTACCTTTGAATTATTTTATTATTTTCTGCTGGGGATTCAAATTGTTGTAGGCCTTCCAATACATTTCTGCAAACCCCATCAATTAGATCAGGTGATTTCAATAATATCATGGATTTCAGCATTGGCCCAAAAGCCTATCCAGCCCATCCTACTAGAACCCCGATCCTCGCTAGGCCTGTTCATGAGATGCACCATGGGATACGGTAACTTCCCCAACATACAACCGTTCTCTGCTACTTCCCCAGACACTCCCGTAACATCAGAGGAGGCGGCTGACAGAACATCTGGAGCAATGAACACTCACTTTCCAAGCTTCTCTGGTTTTATTAGAAGATTGTAGTAAGTCTTTTTCAGCTGCTGTGTGATCATCTCAAAGACGTCAGGAGAGGCTGAGAATTCTGCCAAATGGTCGACGATCAACTCGAAAAGAAGCTAGAAAATACAGAAGGGGAAATGCACAGCGGAGGTCATTACTGCTTACGGTACAAAACACTGATTTACACACTCCAAAGCAAGGCAGTGAGGGCCAAGCAACACAGTAGCTCCTACAACAGAGGCATCTTCCAATCAAATAATTAAAGCTCCTCTCCTGGTACATTCAAACCACTCCCTCTTCAGTCACATAAGCCAAGTGTAAGGGATTAAAATGGATAAATACCTAAACATTTAGAAAGATGCTGCAATGGTTACATGACTGCTGCTGCTTGGGAGGGAGGAGTCAAGACCTAGGAAGGGGGCTGCAGCATGACACTCCTCATCCATAGCTGTTGCATATATGGGGGAAAGGAATTTGGACAGTGGGATGTCAATCTGCATACAGAAGTCCTCCTGTGATTAGGGGACAATAAGGCAGTTCTCATCTACATTTAAAGTGAACCTGAAGTGAGAGCGATATGGAGGCTGCCCTATCCATTTACTTTTAAAGAATTCCAGTTGCCTGGCAGTCATGTTGATCTTTCTGGCATCAGTATCTAAATCACACGCCTGAAACAAGCATTTGGCATCTCCAGTAAGATCTGCATGTTTATTCAGGGTTTATGGCTATAAGTATTAAGGCCCGTACTCACGGGCTGCAAATGTTGCCTGTCGCCAGCACACGTGAGCGTGTGGGCGACAGGCCGGCGACAGCTTCTCGCCAGGTCCCTCCGCGTACACACGCGGAAGAGGGACCAGCGGCGAGGCGGAAGCTGTCGCCGACGTTCCTCCTCCCCCCGCCGGAAGCTCCATTTGATACAATGGAGGTTGCTGTCGCTAGTCCGCGTACTCACGCGGACTAGCGACAGTTGCGGGGGAGGTGCGGCGGCGACTGTCGCCATGCGATTGAAACTTTCAATCGCATGGCGACATGAGCGACGGGCGACAGTTCGGGGTGCGCGCGCGGGCAACGGCCCATACTCACGGGCGACCTGTCGCCGCAACACGCGCGCGCCGCGTGTTGAGGCGACAAAAGTCCCTCGTGAGTATGGGCCATTAGAGGCACAGGATCAGGAGGAGGACAGCTACGCAACTTGCATTTGTTTAACCCGCTAGCATCTTGAAAAAAAATATTTCAGTTGAAGATGCGGCACCCATTTTAACTTCAGTCGGCATACCTCGTCCTGCCTACTGAGGTCATGCAGAGCGGAGCTCTCCCCTTCCGTCACCTGCGGCGATACATTCCCAGCATCCTCTACTGACTTTCAATCACATGTTATTACAGGTGATGGGGACTCAGAGGATAGTGTCAGCAGTGCAGCACCCTCTGGTGGTGGAAGAGGGGCAACAGAAAAGATGGAAGAGACTCCATTACACCTCTATCACCACCGCCCGCACTGCTGCATACCCTGCCATGCTGAGGAAGGCACACTTACCCAGTGGTAGACACAATAATTGGCCCTGTAGCCACAAAGTTTTACTTTATTTGGCTTCTAAAGGATTAAAAAAGAAATACATAGGTCAGCCTCAATATCACTCTCACTTTAGGTTCCCTTTAAAGTGGATCGGAGATGAAAAACTAACTATAACAAGTAACTTGTCTATATATCTTATCTAAAGTTTAGATAGTTTACATAGCAAATCTAGCTGCAAACAGTTTCAACAGTATATGATTATTTCTTCATGTAATACAATGAGAGCAGCCATGTTCTGTTTGTAAACATTACACACAGGCAAAGCTGATCTGCATCTCCAGCCTCAGCCTGTGAAAACCTAATCCCCCCTCCTCCTCCCCTCTGCCTCTGAAATCTCTGGCTAGTAACACCTCCCCCTCCTCCTGCCCAGAGTGAGCTCCTATAAGCCCTTGCTACTGTCTGAAAATGCCAAGGCACTCTGAAAAGCCGTGGGCAAGGCTTGTTTAGTTTATGGGGAATTAGAGTATTAAAACAAAACAAAAAAATATTTGGCTTGAGGAACGCCCTATAAACTATAGGAAAGGAACACAATTATGCAATGAGTAAAAGTTCATCTCGGATCCACTTTAAAAAGGTCAAAGGGGTGGCACTTCCTATTGAAACTATGGGGATCCATCCAGATATGCTTAGCAAACATGCAGCTTGAATAATGTTATGAGAAGACACACAGCAGAGTCACATTGTACATCAGCACCTGCTGCTCCATATTACCTCTGCACTGACAAGCCAGAGCACTCATACTCACTGGAAGCTTGTGGTTGAAGCCCTTCACTTTGATGACCAGCCCATGTTCTCCGGCCACTAGCTTATACTCCAGCTGGGCGACATCCGCCTCGTAGGCCGGTTCTGCCAGCGTGTGAGCCAAGATATTGACAAAGATGTCAAACAGCACCAAGCTGAAACAGCAGAAGAACGCAGAGGACTGTTAATAGCTGTCCAGGAGAAATGTTCTCGGGGCTATTAGAAGCAAAGGATCTGCCTGAGTCAGCAGCAAAATAGATGCAGTGATGGGCAAGTACAGCATTATGTCAGAGAACAATTTCCAATACCCAATCACTTTGTAAAGACCTAATAAAGCACACATTGCTCCTCTTTCATAAAAAGGGTTACAGTGAACCTGAACTCTTGCACAGCATAGAAGGAGAACAGAGAAAAATTGCACCTTGTGTGTATTTAGAGAGTTAAAGTGAATCAGAAAATGAAAAAGATGTTAAGCCTCATCTACACGCGTAGATGAGGCTCCGATGTGCATTATCAATCGAGCCGCTGGTCGGATCTTGCAACTGCCGATTCCCTGTTCGTTCCCCACGAGGGGACAATGGCAGGGAATCGAGCGGAAGATAAGTGGTGCCGGGCGGGGACGAGGGCGGATCGAATCCGACACGCGAGCGGGGATGCGGAAGAGGCGATCCGGCGGCTAATTGAGTCGCCGGATGGCCTCGTGTAGATGAGGCTTTATACACATACCTGGGTCTTCCCCCAGCCCCATTCACCTGGATCGCTCCCACGCCGCTGTCCTCCGCTGTCTGCAGCTTCAGAAGCCGGGTCCCGTCACTTCAGTCAGTCGGAGCCAGTATAGCGAAAGAGAAGTGCGCTGTTTCTCCTGTGTAGGCTGGCTCCGATGACGTCAGTGACGGGACCAGGCTCCCGAAGCTGCAAACAGCGAAGGACGGCAGCATGGGAGCGATCCAGGTATGTCGAAAATCTTTCTCAGTTATCTCTGGTTTCCTTAAAGCCCAATTCCCCCTCATCAGTAACTAATCACTAGTTGTAATTTGATCTCTTTAGCCACTGGAGAGCTGCTAATTTGTAAACACAGGATGTTAACCCCATATCTGCCTCCATGAAAGTAGGAAGTAGACACACTGCAGATTGTATTGCAGGATTTGTAATAGCTGCATCAAAGATGTATTTCTTTAAAGGTTATTATGCTGCTGCTTATCTTTTAAAACGGCGAGGAAGTTCTGAGTAAAAAAAACAAAAAACACAACGAGAATCTCTCAGGCATGGTCAACAGAGAAAAACCTCACTGTAGTAAATCTAAAAGGTGGACACACAATTTTTTTTTATACTTTCCAATTTGAGAATTAATCTGCTTAGACTTCGGAGAAAACCAGAAAGCACATTACATAAGCAGAAAGGTGTGTATTCTGGCTTCTATTTTACATTTACTAATAAGTGACTACTATCCTTTAAAGGGAACCAGAGGCCCCACAAAAAAGCTATTATACATACCTGGGGCTTCCTCCTGCTCCATACGCACGGATCGCTCCCACGCCGCCGTCCTCCGCTTCCTGTATCCGGCGGTACCGGGTCCCGTAGTTTCGGCCAGTCGGCGGCAGGACGCGGCCAATTGTCCACATCACAGGGGCTCCCGGCATACACTTAGGCGTGCAGCCGCATACTGAGCATCCGCACGCGTAAAGGTATGGAGGGAGCCCCTGCTCATGCGGACAATTGTCCGCGTCCGCCTGAAGTGACGGGACCCGGTACTGCCGATACAGGAAGCGGTGGACGGCGGCGTGGGAGCGATCCGTGCGTATGGGGCTGGAAGAAGCCCCAGGTATGTATAAAAGCTTTTTCTGTTTTTAAAGAGAGTTCCTCTCTGGTTTCCTTTAAGGTTTCTGTCAGACCAATATCAGAACCCCTCCCCTTTATAGAGAAGTTGGGACAACTCTGCCAACAACACACAGAACTTACTTTTCAGGCTTCTGCTGGATTATTGGAGAGATTAGATGGAAGCGGATATAAGCTGGAAAAGGAAAAGAACAGAGTTATTGTCAGTGACCAGTTAAGAACAGCGCTATCCCTGGACCTCTGCTTATATAGGACACCAGCAGTGGCCACGGAATCCCCTCCCCATGACTCACTGCACCAGCCTTACCTTTAGGGATCTTAAACTTGTTGTCTTTCTTGTACCAGAGGCATCCCAGCTCTGAGTTCTCAACCTTCTCTGGATATTCCGTGTCAGGACAGTCTGAGGCCTTCAGAGCAAAGTCAGTAGCTGTGTGACAAATGACCGGTCATTGTCAGGATGATGAGAGAGAAGACATTGAGATCTGATGCTCCTAACAGTGGCCGATCTTTATTAGCATGATAGGAATTTTGCAGCAAAACTTACAATTTAAGTGCAAAAAACAACTGCAAAATTTACCCTGCACACAATTAGAACGCAGTCTTGCAAAAATATTAATCTATGCAAAAATGTGTTTTTCATGTTCATTTGAGTTTAATGTACAGGTAGTCCCCGGTTTACAGACGCCCGACTTATGAACGACCCGCCAATATGAACGTGTGTTTGGCGGAACATTATGGTAATTTTCACATTCTACTCATCAACATGAAAATGTGTTTAAAATTGGTTAGTGGATTCCATGAATGTAACCGCGTAATTTCCAACCATTACAGTAACTTTAAGACTACCTGCGAAACAATTACAATCAAAATAGCAAAAATTTAGGAAATGGAATTTACCTACTATAATTAACACTCATTTTTAATCACAAACCTTATTAATGTACGGACTACATTTAATTTTCACTGTATGGTAAAGTTTTCTGGACAACAAAGGTCAGTACATTTTTTTTTTAAAGGGGGCTGTAACATTTCCCCCCCCCCCTCCAAAAAAAGCAAAAAAATAAAAATGAGGGCCCAAAAATATATGTAAACCTTCCCCCAAATTTTATAATTTTTGTCTGGTCTGGGTGAATTTGCCTAACAGCATAAACTGTGCAGTGCCAGTGGGATTGTGGGAAGGTTTTTTCTTTTAGCCATAGTAACAAGCTTATCTCACCATGCAAACAGCAGAAAGCTTCCTATTTCGGATAAAAGCAGGGCTGCCCACTGCGTGGATCGCGAAGGACTGCTGGGTAGATCGCGGTCTGCGTTTTAAAATAGTACGCCAGACACTGACTGTGCAGCGCTGCTGTACCATGTAATTGTGCTGCCCTGTGCAGAGCAGCACACAGCCAATTAGAGTAGGCAAAGAGAGAGGTGCGGCCGGTGAGAACCGCATCCTGCCCACCCCCCCTCCTCCCCGGCTGCCGCTCTCCTCCACCATATTGTCAGGATCCCCACTCGCTGGCGCTGCATGCCCAGGCGGTATGTGTGTGGCTCAGTGCCAGTGTGCTCTGTCTGTGGGAGCTGTGAGGTGAAGAGGAAATATGCAGAGACGTAGATACTCGTCTGAGGAGGGGAACTGGTTAAATCTGATAATGAACACTAAAAAACAATAGGATATGTAAAATACATGAGTCATTTCTTATTGGATGATTTTTTTTCTTATTTTTTTGCAGTTAATATGGAGTTTCATCCTATTTTAATGTACACAGTGTCTGGCATCGTTTGTGCTCTGAACACACACACAGCCATTCACTTCAGCCATACTTACCAATGAATTTGTTCTCTGCTGGGAGGTGGAGGTCTGGATTTAAGGGAAAGTCAGTGGTCCATAGATCCTTCCATTTGGCATGAATGTCTGTCAACGGCACAAAATAATTATCAGTGTCTAGCCTTATAGCGAGTATGGATATAGCCAGGATTTGCTTAATAGGACCCTGTGGTAGATCCAAGTACATGAATCAATATTCCACAAGAGAAGTGTTTACCAAGAGTACTGATGTGATTCCTTAACCCTCCTGGCGGTTTGCTAAAAAAAAAAAAAAAAAAAAAAAAAAAAAAAAATCGCCAGGGGGCAGCAAATTTTTTTTTTTCATGTAGTGAGACAAAGTCTCGCTACATGATAGCCGGCGATCAGGAGAACGGGATCTCCTGGAGGGCTTCCCCCGTCGCCATGGCGTCACCGACGTCATCACGTCAAAGGGGATTCCTATCCACCCCATAGAGCTGCCTGGCACTGATTGGCCAGGCAGCGCACGGGGTCTGGGGGGGGGGGGGGCAGCTGCGGCGCGACGGATAGCGGCGGATCGGCGGCGATCGGGCACTGCACGCAGCTAGCAAAGTGCTAGCTGCGTGCAGCAAAAAAAAATTATGAAAATCGGCCCAGCGGGGCCTGAGCGGTGCCTTCCGGCGGCATAGCCCGAGCTCAGCTCGGGCTTACCTCCAGGAAGGTTAAAGAGACTCCGTAACAAAAATTGCATCCTGTTTTTTATCATCCTACAAGTTCCAAAAGCTATTCTAATGTGTTCTGGCTTACTGCAGCACGTTCTACTATCACCATCTCTGTAATAAATCAACTTATCTCTCTCTTGTCAGACTTGTCAGGCCTGTGTCTGGAAGGCTGCCAAGTTCTTCAGTGTTGTGGTTCTGTGATGCATCTCCCCCATCCAGGCCCCTCTCTGCACACTGCCTGTGTATTATTTAGATTAGAGCAACTTCTCTCTTATCTTTTACAAGCTGGATAAATCCTCCTCTGAGCTGGCTGGGCTTTCACATACTGATGAATTACATACGGGAAGAGCTGTCTGCACGCTGCAGGAAGAAACAGCCTGACACTTCCGTGGAAGATAGCTGCAGGGGGAAAGAAACACACAAATGATCTCTAGAGATTCAAAAGGAAGGCTGTGTACAGCCTGCTTGAGTATGGATGTATTTTCTATGTGTGGACATACTGTACATCAACCTACTTCCTGTTTTGGTGGCCATTTTGTTTGTCTATAAACAAACTTTTTAAAACTGTTTTTAACCACTTTTAACCACTTTGAAACCCTTGCTACGCTTATCTACTCCCCACAGAACTTTACTTGAAGCTCAGGGGAGTAGATAGGCGTACTTGTGGTAAACAGTGTGCTGTATGCCCAATAAGCTATCTGATTATGTATATAGGGTGTCATTTTAACCGTGACAAGTGAGAGAATAGATTTTGTGGTGTTTGACAACTGAGGGCTAAGTCATGTGATTTTTTTTACCGGAAAACTGAATGAAAAGCAATAAAACTGTTATTTTCATGTACTCTATACCCCCAAATAAATACTTGTAAAAACAACAAAAGTGACAGCATTGAAAAGAGAATACATAGTTACCCTAGGGACTTAGCTTTTAAAATATGTATGCCATGAGAGTGTATTACTGTTAATCATGAAGATAAGGGCTTTTAATTACTGATAGAGTACAATGAGAAAACAAAAAACAAACCAGAAACTAATATATTTTCGCCATACATTGTACTAGGAACATTATTTAAATGTTGAGATAACCAGGACAAATTAGCAAATACAATGTGTGGGTTTTACCTATGGTAACATTGTTTATTTGAAAACTATAGTGGATGGAAATGGAGAAATAGTGTATTTTTTCTTTTTTTTTCTCATTTTTCCCTTTAAAATGCACAGATAATAACATAATTACTAAAAGCAAATATCACCCTCACAAAGCATAATTTGTGGCAAAAAAAACAAGATATAGATCATTTACATCTGATGAGTAGCAATAAAGTTATTGGTGAATGAATGGGAGGAGCGCTGAAATGTGAAAATTGCTCTGGTTTTTAAGCAAAAAACCCTGTGGTGCTGAAGTGGTTAATGCGACGAGGAGCGGCAAAATTGTGACAGAGGGTAATAGGAGATGTCCCCTAACGCACTGGTATGTTTACTTTTGTGCGATTTTAACAATACAGATTCTCTTTAAGGCCCGTACACATGCCGTACTAAAGGCAACGACGGGTCCGTCGGCACCTCCTGCTGGGTGGGTTTTCAGCAGACAGTACAGCGTGTGTACAGTTTGTCAGTGGACTGATAAGGCCGTTTCTGAATCGATCCGCCGGGCGAATCGCTCAGGAACAGCCTGATCAGTCTGCAGACAGACCGTACACATGCCGGACTGTCGCTGGAACGCCCGCCCAGCGGGAGGTGACGACGGACCCGTCGTTGCCTTTACTACGGGCCTTTATGCTTGTAAAATAAACAGTATTGACGTTTGATAACATGATTGATCTGCAGCTCTGCCCAGCCTCTCTGTTCAATCCCTTCTGGTGACTCACACTGTCTGTTGTGGTGTGTGCAGAAACAAGACAGCTGCTCTGTGTGTTCTCGTATGTGCAGAACAGACAGCATAACTCATGTGATGGAAGGGAGGTAGAAAAGAGGCTGAACAAAGGCGTCGATAAATCATGCCATGATCACATTTTTGTCAGGCTGGATAAAGAAGAGGTTTAAAAAAAAAAAAAAAAAAAACTCCGGCTTTGTTTCCACTACTGCATTAGAAAACTAAAAGTGAATGGAGCCTATTTTATAAATAGGATCTATTCACACTTGTCAGTCTGCAACCGTCCCATTGGATTCATTGTGGTAAGTACACTGCACTTCTGTGCTGTCCGCGATTATTCCAGAAGATCGGATTGGTTTCCTATACAGTCTATGATTGAAATGCGTTTGCCCGATCTCCAACCAGACCGTCAGGACAGACACTACACTGTCCGCTACTGCTGGCTCAAGTGGGAACCTAACTTTACAGGGCAAGAAAGCAGCAGTACTTGTAGTAAACCGTTTTCTATCAGGATATAGCAATGGATTTACCTTCTTGGACCCACAATAGGATCCCAAAAATAAGATCACAATCGTGCGTTACCTTCAACACTGTACTGTGTGCCGAACCACTTCTCCTTCAGCTCACACTTCCCCTCATGGGCTGGAGAGAGGAGCAGGAGGTTTGCTTTGTCAGGAGTGAGACCTCGGAGAGCGTCTGCAATTACCTGAATGTTACACAAAGAAGGATGACCAGTTAGCAACATCCTGTGTCACACCACAGCCCAAACCCACCCATGTAAGCCAGAAACCCAGAACAGAATATGTGTGCAACCAATCCAAGCCACTTAAAGGGAACCTGAAGTAATGTGGAGGCTGCCATATTTATTTCCTTTTAAGCAATACCAGTTGCCTGGCAGCCCTGCTGATCCTCTGCCTCTAATACTATTAGCCATAGCCCCTGAACAAGCATGCAGCAGATCAGGTGTTTCAGACTTTAAAGTCAGATCTGACAAGACTAGCTGCATGCTTGTTTCTGGTGTTATTCAGATACTAGTGCAGAGAAATAGACCAGCAGGGCTGCCATGCAACTGGTATTGATTAAAAGGAAATAAATATGGCAGCCTCCGTATAACTCTTACTTCAGTTCCCCTTTAAGGCAGCAATGATCACAAATGTAAAGTTAGACCCCCACAAGGAGATCTGATCACGCATGCAGTGCATTGACGCTCAGCCCTGCTGCAGGCTGTCATATTGTACTGTGCAGCATGGCCCAAGTCAATATAATTGAGCCACACATCCAACACAAAAATGTGGCCAGCCTACTCTTCTCTCCCATCTTTTTCTTTTTTTCCCTTCTCCTCCTCTTTCTACCTCTTCTCTCTTATTTCCCCATCTCCTTATTTCCCCACCCAGGTGGAAAAGGGGTGGGCACACCTAGAGGATGGGAGGAATCTCCCTATCCTCATTTATACTCCCTTTTCAGGACTACAGGTGTATGGCACTGCTTGCGGCAGGACCTACAGGGTTTATTTGTTCGGTTTACAATTGTGGTTTACAATGTAGGTCCCTCCAGTACAAGAGGCTTATAAAAAGGACCACTATCACAAAAATGGCTACATTTTAAATACATGTAAAAACATACAAATAAGTAGTACGTTTCTTTCAGAGTAAAATGGGCCTTAAAGAGACACTGAAGCAAAAAAAAAAATTATGATATTATGATTTGTATGTGTATCACAGCTAAGAAATAAAACAAGATCAGATACATCAGTCTAATTGTTTCCAGTACATGAAGAGTTAAGAAACTCCAGTTGTTATCTCTATGCAAAAAAGCCATTAAGCTCTACGACTTTTCAAAGTCGTGGAGAGGGCTGTCTTCTGACTTTTATTATCTCAACTGTTATTGAACTATTTACTTTTTTCTCTGCCAGAGGAGAGGTCATTACTTCACAGACTGCTCTGAAAGAATCATTTTCAATGCTGAGTGTTGTGTAATCTGCACATATTATAGAATGATGCAATGTTAGAAAAAAAACACTATATACCCAAAAATAAAAATCTGAGAATATTTTCTTTGCTGCTAATCTTCTAGTAATCATTCATTATATCATATATTTTTTTCGCTTCAGTGTCTCTTTAAATTACTTTTCTCCTATGTTGCTGTCACTTGCACAAGGTAGTAAAAGTCTGACAGAAACGACAGGTTTTAGGATGTTATTTATTTTCAGCAAGCAGGGTGAATGGCAGTTGCACCATCCAACTGCCAAGTGTGCGGTGAGCAGGGAGGCAGGCCAGTATCTTTGTATAGATGTTTTCAGGGAATGTCTGTATAAAGAATAACGGCCATGCTGAGAATCCCCCATGAAGGGTTGGACTAGTCAAAACCTGTCGGTTCTGTCAGATTTCTACTATCTAATGTAAACACAACAGTAACATAGGAGAAAAGTAATTAATGCCTCATTTTACTCTGGAAGAAACCTACTTTTTATTTGTATGCGTTTTCATGTGTTTACAATTTTTCGCGACTGTGGTCCTTTAAAGAACAAGTGGCACATGCTAAAAAGAAATAAAAAAAAACATATATAAGAAGATAAATACTAGTTCTACTTACATAACAGATGTATTGAACTGTCCACGTTAGGATTCCTGTGAATTTTATAAAGGAAAAGCAGAGAATCCTATTGTAGGCAGTTTCCATCTTGGTTACCTTTGAATGAAGCTAATCCTGACATTTCCCCCCTCACTCTTTTTTCTCCTCTTGCTAATTGTGTATTCGTTACCCACCCTCCTCCCAGAGTCTTCAGCCACTCCCACTGAGCTCTATACTAGGAAGTGCACTGTCTTATGTCATTAGAAGGAGGGGGAAATAAAGGGAAGAGGAGGAATGGGAATATATTATAGATAAAAAAAGACCGCCCCGGAATGCAACTGTTCTGCCAGCCGATGGCAATTAAAGAGCCAGTGCTCCTAAGGTATGTGATAACTCCAAACCATAGCAGAAAAAGTTTTGAAAGTTTTGAATGCAGGATTAGCATCTTTATCACTTAATACACTCAGACCAGTTGCTGTTGAAATTTGATTTTTATGGTGACAATCTCGCTTTAACAGCTACTGGAGACTCCATTGTGCCTATGACGTGTGGGTTTACTGGCTCCCCTGCGTAGGATGCATCACTGTTCCCTACATGTACGTATGTTGACACTATAGTTATTACCGAAATGTTCAATAAAAATTTTGATACCAATATGTGGCCAGCCAACATTTCTACTACAGCAGGATAAACCATGTACACTAAACAGGTGGGTGAAAGGGGAACGTGGGTAGTAACAGTCAGAAAAAAGTGCAGAATGGTATACTCCACCCTGTATCACATTGTGTCCAAACAGGCCCTTAGCAATTGTTCAATGTTCTCTTTACTTGCGAGGAGAGACACGACTTGGCCAGAGTACCGAGCCGTCCAGCAGGGGATGCTTGGCCCAGGGAGAGCCAGATGGACTAAGCAACCTCAATGGGGCTGGAGGAGGTCCCAAGTATAAAACCTGACACTACCTTTGTCTGAGGTACACTTAAAATGTACCAGATCTGATGTTCTCCTTAAAGGACACCCGAGGTGACATGTGACATGATGAGATAGACATGTGTTTGTACAGCGCCTAGCACACAAATAACTATGCTGTGTTGATTTGTTTCTTTCTCTGCCTGAAAGAGAGTTAAACATCAGGTATGCAAGCCACAGTTTCTGTCCGGGTCAGGACCTGGGTGGGACCATAGCATAACCCTCACTGATAAGTATTTACAGCCATAAAACACTGTCAGTAAATGGCTTCCTGAAACAGGAAAGAGATAAAAAAGGGTCAATAATTTATAGATTTTAGCCCTGGCATACTTCAATGAAGGTGTCATTGAGCAGAGACCAATGAAACAATACAAAACTAAATTTAAATATAAAATAAAACCGCGTGATATCTAAAAAAAAAAAAAAAGTCATTTATAAGGAGGAGGAGGATAGATACAATTGTTTACCTCATCAGTTTATTTTCACCTCGGATGTTCTTTAATAACTGTGTCCCACTACCGTTGATTGGCTGTAATTTTGTATTGATGCACCTTATATGTACTGAATTAATATTGTTCTTCAAGTTATAAATGTGTATGTTCAAAATTAATTTGGAAATGTACATTGAGTTTTTTACTATGTCTGTATTGTGCTTCAAAAAAAGAAAAAAAAAAAAAAAGAAAAAAAAAAATCTCCCTACACAGCACCTGACAGAGGTTGCACGCTTTCTGCAATAAAAGCAGCAGCACTGAACAGCGTTTCTCTGTTATTTGTACACCGTTACAATACTCACGTCAGGGTTGTATTCAAACAGCAGCTGGTCTCCGGTCAGGATGTCTTCTTTGGGGAATAGCTGCATGTTCTCACAGACATTCTCAACAAACTCTATGGGATCCGTCTATCCAGAAGAAGCATACAAGAAAACATTTAATATACAGATCATTCTCTTGTGTCACTTAGTACACCACGTTTATTCAGGTAATACAGCAATACAGAGGACACCAACATCACTGCAGAAGAAAAGCTGGAGTGAAGTCTGTGGAATCCTATGCAAAAAATATTCACATTTAAATGCAAGTCGCATAGGTGTCTAGGTGCACATAATCAAAAAACAAAATAGTTATCAGAATTACGGTCACGGCATGCACTAGGGCCCAAGCAAACTACATCTTCCGGCACGTACTAGGGCCCGGGCACGCTACATCTCCTGGCATACAATAAGGCCTGGGCACGCTACATCTCCAGGTGTGCACTAGGGCCCGGGCACGCAACATCTCCAGGTGTGCACTAGGGCCCGGGCACGCAACATCTCCAGGTGTGCACTAGGGCCCGGGCACGCAACATCTCCAGGTGTGCACTAGGGCCCGGGCACGAAACATCTCCAGGTGTGCACTAGGGCCCGGGCACGCAACATCTCCAGGTGTGCACTAGGGCCCGGGCACGCAACATCTCCAGGTGTGCACTAGGGCCCGGGCACGCAACATCTCCAGGTGTGCACTAGAGCCTGGGCACGCAACATCTCCAGGTGTGCACTAGGGCCCGGGCACGCAACATCTCCAGGTGTGCACTAGGGCCCGGGCACGCAACATCTCCAGGTGTGCACTAGGGCCCGGGCACGAAACATCTCCAGGTGTGCACTAGGGCCCGGGCACGAAACATCTCCAGGTGTGCACTAGGGCCCGGGCACGCAACATCTCCAGGTGTGCACTAGAGCCTGGGCACGCAACATCTCCAGGTGTGCACTAGGGCCCGGGCACGAAACATCTCCAAGTGTGCACTAGGGCCCGGGCACGAAACATCTCCAGGTGTGCACTAGGGTCCGGGCACGCAACATCTTCAGGTGTGCACTAGGGCCCGGGCACGAAACATCTCCAGGTGTGCACTAGAGCCTGGGCACGCAACATCTCCAGGTGTGCACTAGGGCCCGGGCACGCAACATCTCCAAGTGTGCACTAGGGCCCGGGCACGCAACATCTCCAAGTGTGCACTAGGGCCCGGGCACGCAACATCTCCAGGTGTGCACTAGGGCCTGCTACATCTCCAGGTGTGCACTAGGGCCCGGGCACGCAACATCTCCAGGTGTGCACTAGGGCCTGCTACATCTCCAGGTGTGCACTAGGGCCCGGGCACGAAACATCTCCAAGTGTGCACTAGGGCCCGGGCACAAAACATTTCCAGGTGTGCACTAGGGCCCGGGCACAAAACATTTCCAGGTGTGCACTAGGGCCCGGGCACGCTACATCTCCAGGTGTGCACTAGGGCCCGGGCACGCTACATCTCCCAGCATGCACTAGGGCCTCTTCTTGGAATGGAGGATGATGCATAACAAGCAGCAGGTTACGTTGGTGCTGTACAGGAAATCCTCCTATAGAACGACCTGCCAATACACATACCTGCTCCTGATAGTGAAACTCATTGGCCTCGATCTTCTGGATTTCCTGAAATATCCTAGAATATTAAAAACATTGTTTAGCACAACTTCTTCATTTAAGTTCAGATTATTTCTGCAGATATAAAAAGAGGAATTACCTCTCCTGAGGCCCCAACTGCTGCAGCATCTTTATATACTGGAACACCAGATGAGTGACCTGCAGAACAATTTATAGAGAAAGCTACATGAGAGTTCTAGTATCCAGGCTCTCATCACATGTCTTTGGTAATAAGATTCAACTGTTCTGACCAACAACGCAATCCAGGACGTTGTAATGAATTCGCCCATCACCACACTCAGGACCCAGAAATGCGCAAAGGGTCAGGGGGAGGTCACTTATTTGTGCTCCGTGTGATTAACAAGTGTGGTGATTGGTGAATTCAGGTTTCTGAATTTCAATAAGCTGAATGCGAACACCAACACTAGTTGTTCCGGTATATTGATTACATTTTGTGTGTCACCATTGGTTGCTAAGTGCAAGATGTAGAGAAAATCACCCCAATGCATCCTTTATCTGTATTACAGATTATGCCAAAAGTGACTGAAGTGTGAGATGGAAAAGATTAAGGCGCGGTGTGATATAGTTCCTGCCTGTTAAAGTATACCTGAGATGGGGTGTATGGGTGTATTTATAGTTACCTAGGGCTTCCTCCAGCCCCATGCCTGGGATCTTTCCACAGTACTACTGCACAGGATGTCCCAGCTGCAGAAGCATGACAGGGGTGCGCATGCAAGCCGTGCATGCGCAGAAAAGCGCAGCTGGCCAGATTACAGAGGGTGCTTATAAGAGAATAGATTGGTCGGAAAGGACGGCGAGGGACCCCAAGCATCTCATGGGGCTGGGGAAGCCCCAGGTAAGTATAAATACACCAAGGAAACCCATCTCAGGTTTCCTTTAAAGGGAAGATCCGCGCTGCACATAAAAAAAACAAAAAAACAAAACTGCACTTACCTGGGGCTTCTTCCAGCGGTGAAGAAGCCGACCTCGCCAGGTGGCTTCCGGGTCGGTGTCATGTGCGTTCCACGTGGTGTACGTGACGTCATCGGGTCTCTACTGTGCAGGCGCAGTAATTCTGCGCCTGAGCAGTAGAGACCCGATGACATCCCTACACCACGTGACCCCCCGCCGTGGAGCACACAGAAGCCGACCTAGAGAGGTCGGCATCTTCACCGCTGGACACTGGGAGGGAGAGGAGCTGTGGTGAGGGCACCGATCGACTGCCAGGAGCTGGAAGAAGCCCCAGGTGAGTGCAGTTTTTTTTTTTTATGTGCAGCGTGAACCTTCTCTTTAAGTGTAATGGAGACCAACCCCCCAAAATTCCTCATCATCCAGTTCCAACTGCGTCTGTCTTCAACGTTCATGCTGTGTTTGCTTGTGGAAAGGGAATGTGCCCATCAAAACATGACTATAAAACATCAGTCTATCCTCAAATTTAATTGATGGGGAGGCATGCAATTATTGGCTGCATAACTCTGCATTGCATCAAGCATTACACAGCCAACAGTGGCTATGCTCCAACTGATATTCCCTCATATTTCTGCTGAAATCCGGTCAAATATATTGAGTAGTGCATAATGGTAGGAATGACATCAGGGAGATTGTGTCAAATACCTGGTGTAATAAAAAACAAGTACTGTATAGAAACCCTCTAGAAATCAATTCAGAAAACAGAACTCAGCACACAGGAAAACAAATGAAATAAAATAATTTGTTAAGTTGCAGTGTCTGTACCTCATAGAAGTGCTCATAGCCATTGTCTGTCAGTGTAATTGAAATACTGAACACAGAATAGGTTGTATTCTGCTCAAAGCCAGTCTCACTGTTCCCGCCAAACAGAGCCAGCGCCCAGCACCTGCAACATGAAAGCAAACAACTCTGTCAAACATGGTGGACTGGCCAAACCTTCTATACCAGTTGGCTAGGCACCATATAAAATATGCAGAAACCCAACATACTGCAGTTTTCATCTATGTGCGTTATACCTGGAATGTGAACACACGTGTATTGGTTTACTAATGGTTAGACAGCATTGTGAACATAACTGTGAGAGGTACACAGAGGCTGCGATATTTCCCTTTAAACAATACCAGTTCCCCGGCAGTCCTGCGGATCTCTCTGGCCGCAGAATTGTCTGGATCACACACCTGAAACAAGCATGCAGCTAATTTTGTCAGTTAATTGGCTAGAAGTATTAGGGTACGTACAGACATACGATAACGATCGTTCGTTCTGAACGACGAACGATGTTAAAGGAGGTATCGGCCGATGATCGTTTGAAGAAAGGCTACTTTGAACATCGTTCGTGTACGAACGATCTTGGAACGAGCGTTGCGTGCGCAACATGATGTATAAACTGATTTCATACACAAGTGTCAAAAAGAACTGTTTGAGCATGTGCAAAGCTTTGAGAACGAACGATCAACGACCAATCGTTGTACAGACATTACTTTTTGAACGATGGTCGTTGGAAAAGATCTGGCAGAATGGATCGTTCTTTACCAACGACATATCTCGTTGGTCGGTCGTTTTAATGATCGTTCATGCACTTTTTACGAACGATCGCCGGGCAATGCCGTCGGTAACGATCGTTTTAAACGACTATAGTCGCATGTCTGTACGCACCCTTAGAGGCAGTGGATCAGCAGGACTGCCAGGCAATTGGTATAATTTAAAACTAAATAAAATATATATGTCAGCCTCCATATTCCTCACTTCAACTTTCCTTTAAACGGATACCCGAAGTGACATGATGAGACAGACATGTGTATGTACAGTGCCGAGCACACAAATAACTATGCGGTGTTCCTTTTTTTCATTCTCTGCCTGAAAGAGTTAAATATCAGGTATGTAAGTGGCTGACTCAGTCCTGACTCAGACAGGAAGAGACTACAGTGTGACCCTCACTTATAAAAATTCCAACTATAAAACACTTTCCTAGCAGAAAATAGCTTCTGAGAGCAAGAAAGAGGTAAAAAGGGGAATTTCTCATCAGTGAGGGTCACACTGTAGTCACTTCCTGTCTGAGTCAGGACTGAGTCAGCCACTTACATACCTGATATTTAACTCTTTCAGGCAGAGAATGAAAAAAAGGAACACCGCATAGTTATTTGTGTGCTCGGCACTGTACATATACATGCCCATCTCACAAGTCACTTCAGCTTCCCTAGAAAGACTGTTTTCCATTTGATGGGAAGATTGTGCAGACTCTTTCTTGTCATACACACTACCGGTACAGAGAGCCCAGGTGAAATGTTACTGAATTAGTGGTTGTGTGTCTGCAGGTGTGTGCAGGTCCCCACAACAACGACTATTTATATGTCCCTACTGGATACATCAATGATTGAAAACAGATTTTTTTTAGCCCCAAAATTCCAAACCATCGAAAATCTCTGCATATATTCAAATCAAATGACAGAGTGCAGGTCGCACCTCCACGGAGGCCCCCCTCATTCTCCTCAATTCTTCTGAATCCAGTATGGTCCTCCAAAGACACCTCCCCCCCCCACAATCTAGTTTATATTATTTACTACCAGAGTCACAGCTTGCTGTGCGTGGGGTTTCAGCTCAGATCGTTAATGAATAATGTATGTTAATTGACCGACCGATCTGTTTTCTCTTGCAGGATGAACATGGCTACCCTGGTTTGACTAAGTTTATCGTATACAGCAAGGTCCCAGTTAGCCACAATTCAGGCAACCTGAAGTGTCAACTGACCGGCATGCCTGAGGGATAACAGGGACCTCTTATGGGGGGGGGGGGGGGGGGCGGGCTCTCTGTGGGGGCTGGCAGACTTTAAAATACTTACTGAGGCTCCAGCTCCCTGCGTGCTCCTAGCATCTGTGTATGAAAGCCGGAGTGTCACATGACCCAATGCGGGTCAGCTGACGCTCCAGCTTCCGTGCACTGGGAAAGCCGTTCATAGCCCGCAAGGAGATTCAGGGAGACTGCCAAACAGTAAGTATTTCAGGTGGGAGGTTTGTCATATTTTGGCTGGTTGCTCAAGCAACCGGCAAGCACAGGCATCCGGCGATCCCCACCAGTACCAGATGCTGGAAACTTTGCTGTAATAACCTAACTATCATATTTTACTATTTATATATACACAGGTACAATATACACAAGCTAGCGACTCACTTTTTCCGCAGCAGAGACAGGATGCTGCCTTTACCCTCATGTCCAATCAGCCAAGAAATGTAGTGGAGAGGTTTCACCCTGAAATGAGTCAGAAAGGACTATAATGATAAGAATAAGAGCAAGTTCTGCTTAGTTACCCATACAGCTGATCTACAGCAGATCATTGCCAACTGCAAATAAAAGAGGAGTCTCACTTGTAAAACTTCTCCTGAGGAGGCAGCGCCCAGGTGATGGTCAGAGCGTGGACCTTCTTAATTGGGACAACTGCAAGTACAAGATAATATTAATGGGTCATTTTTACAGTCTACAAATTCTTTACAAGACTACACAGGGCACACTTCCAAGACACGAACACCGGATGGAATTACTCTGTCAACCAACATAGTTTATGAATAACTAAAAATCATGCAAAAAACATTCCACTAAAATATTCAGTAATAAACCTTCTCATAATGAGATCTTGTGACCTCCAGATAAAGTGCTAGCCTATGCCCACTTACCTCTGTAGAGTGCATTGAAGCCAGGGGTGTCAAAAGGTTCTGTCAGATGGCTGAAGTTTGGCTTCTGTAATCCACTAAAAACACACAAGACAAGACGTTACAGAGCAACCCCAAAAAAACCTGTGTCCTACTTTTATGGAGTGCGACTCAGGCCCAAGTCAAACTGCACTGACCCTTTCTCCCTCAAGTAGCTGGGCATCAATTTACTAAGGGCTGTTCGTGCAAAAAAAAAAAAAACAAACACAAAAAAAAACACCTTTCAAAACGGAGGCAGTTTTTGCCACCCATGCGTGGTTCGATCCTCCAAGACACAGCGTCCACACTCACACCGCCAGGAGCACAGCTACAGCTTCCTGAAGGATCGGACAGCAAATTTTGTGAAAAGCCAGACCTGCATGGTAAACTTTGCTTTTGATTGAAAGGGGCGAAATGTACTAATGCTTAGTAAATTGCAGGGCTGTGGAGTCGGAGATTTCAAAAACTGAGGAGTCGGAGTTGGATGATTTTGTACAAAATCCACAGCCCTGGTAGGTATGAGACTAAGGAGTCTGAGCCATTTTGGGTACCCGGAGTTTGAGTCGGAGTCAGTGGTTTCATAAACTGAGGTGTCGGAAGATTTTTTTTTCAATCAGAAACACATGATCTGCAGGGCTTGTTTGGTGTCTATGACTAAGTATTCGAGGCAGAGGATCAGCAGAGCAGCCAAGCACAAAGATCTCAGCAACTCTGACAAGGTCTAAATTGTTGGGGTTAGACAACTAGGTGTTGCATCATAAAACAGCAGATCTTTTGCGGTTGTTTCCCATGTGCAATGGTTAGTACTTTCCATTAAACCGCCAACAGCGTCTCCTGCATCTATGACATAGATCACACTTTGCCCTTCCTTCTAATCTCAATCTCATCAAGCATCTGTGGGAAGTGGTGGAAAAATAAGTCTGATCCACGGATTCCCCATCTTGCAACTTACAAGACTGCTGCTAATGTCTTGGTGCCAGATACCACCGGACACGCCTGCAAGCATTGTAAAATTCATGCTCTGATGGGTCAAAGCTGATGTGGCAGCTCAAGGAGGACCTACACAATATTACACAGTTTTAATATTGTGTTTACATTTACATTCCTGCCTGGAGTTGCAGTTATTTGTTCATGTTTTGCGATAGGAGAACAAGCATATCTGCACCATATTAGCATCCCTGTGGCCCTGGAACACAACCTACTTTGATGGAATCGTGCTGAAGATCTCTCGGACCCACTCCTCCAGAGTATCCAGAGTCTCTGAAAGGAGAAGAAAAGAAGATGTGAACAACTCCCCTGATCACAGACTCTGGTAGAAAGCCCAGTTATCATTCAGCAAATACCATTGGACTGCACGGCCAGGGTCATGTAGTGGGCAGAGTAGTTGGTCTTGTAGAACTCCCTGAGGTGGGCATGTGTGTCGATATTCTTTTCTTTGGGCTCATACTTCAGAGTTTGTGCATTTCCTGTCAAGGTGCAAAATGAGATACAAGACAAGATAAAAGACTGCCAAGGTTTTATGACCAAGTGTTTTACAGCAGTGTTTCTCAACATTTCATTGGTATCTACCCCTTTTAAAACCCTGTACTCACCAAGTACCCCCTAGCATAGTTTTTAAACATTATCACAATTATACAATATATTTAATCATAGTACATGATAATTAGTTCTAAACAATTTCCAAACATTTTCTATTGCTTTTATTTAGCTAAATTACTGTATATACTCGCATATAAGCCGACCTGCGTATAAGCTGGGATACCCACTTTCCCCCCAGAAAACAGAAAAAAAAGTGATTGACTTGTGTATAAGCCCCCTTCACAATAGCCAGATGTGCCCCCAGTACAAGCCAGTCCCCCTCCCGATAGCCAGATGTGACCCAAGGATGATCCAAGCTGTGTCTCAAGATGCCACTAGATGGTGTCAGACTTGAGACACAGCAGTCTCCTCACAGGAAGAATCCCTGATCATTGCACCGCTGACATGCTTCTTGCATGCTCTGCTCCACAAGCCAGGGGACACAGGTAGTCTTGGGCAGTGCACTCTGCACACCCTGTTGCAGGGGATGGAGGGCATGGACACTGCATGGAGCCAGCTGGCAAAAACAGAATCACTAGTGCACAATCCTTACGCTCTTCTGCCAGTAACAAAACCTGCTCCACCATCAGTTCTGCTCCACTGACTCGCATATAAGCCGAGGGGGTAACTTTTCAGCACATTTATAGTTATTTATATAAGATTTATCATATTTTAACCACTTCCCAACTGAGGGGTTTTACCCCCTGACCACCAGAGCAATTTTCACCTTTCAGCGCTCCTTCCATTCATTCGTCTATAATTTTATCATTACTTATCGCAATGAAATGAACTATATCTTGTTTTTTTCGCCACCAATTAGGCTTTCTTTAGGTGGGACATTATGCCAAGAATAATTCTATTCTAAATGTGTTTTAATGGGAAAATAGGAAAAAATGTGGGAAATTTTTTTTATTATTATTCAGTTTTCGGCCTTTATAGTTTTTAAATAATGCATGCTACTGTAATTAAAACCCATTAAATGTATATGCCTATTTATCCCGGTTATAAAACCGTTTAAATTATGTCCCTATCACAATGTTTGCCGCCAATATTTTAGATGGAAATAAAGGTGCATTTTTTTCAGTTTTGCGTCCATCCCTAATTACAAGCCCATAGTTTATAAAGTAACAGTGTTATACCCTCTTGACATAAATATTTAAAAAGTTCAGTCCCTGAAGGTAACTATTTATGTATTTTTTTTAAATTGTAAAAAATTTTTTTTTTTTTTTTTTTTTAATTACAAAAAAAAAAAAAAATTGGGGAGTGTGGGAGGTAAGGAGTTAATTTTTTGTGTAAAAAGTTTGTGTGTAAAAAATGGTTAGGGTGTAGTTTTACTATTTGGCCACAAGATGGCAACATTACAAATTTGTTTCAGGCGACCTGCAAGCGTCCTTCCGGACGCTTGCAGGAAGTAGAAAGAGGCTGGGACTTTGTTATTTTTCACAATGATCGCGCTGCTCAGCCGAGCGGCAGCAGATCATTGCGGGGCTGAGATCAACGAACGGGAATGGATTTTCCCGTTCGTTGCTCTCTGGGCGAGCGGGCGGAGGCGTGTTTACTAGCGGCGGGCGGCGTGTTTACAAGCGGGAGCGCGGACAGCGGCGGGAGTGCGCAGAGTACGGATTTCTCCGTCCCTGGGGGTGAAAGGATGGAAAAAGGGGCGGAGAAATCCGTACGCGCGGGGGTAAAGTGGTTAAAACTATATATTTCTTATATTTAGTTAAGTATATCATGCCTGAGTACTCCTGGGAATCATCAGAACTACCCCCTAGGGTACGTGTACCACACATTGAGAACCTAGGTTCTACAGTATAACCCCCAATATCTAGAAGTCAGTTAATCAGAAGTCTCACGCAACCAGAGAAAAAAAAATCCTGGTCTTTCAGGATGTATAAATCTACTTTTACACTTCTTTATACAGTGATAAACCTCTGTTACACTAAGTTAAAGCGGATCCGAGATGAAAAACGAACTAGAACAAGTAACTTGCCTATATATCTTATCTAAAGTTTAGAGTTTACACAGCAAATCTAGCTGCAAACAGATTTAATAGAAAATTATTATTTCTTCCTGTGATACAATGACAGCAGCCATATTTTTTGTAAACATTACACAGAGGCAGGCTTATCTGCACCATCAGCACTCAGACTGTGAAAAAAACCTAATCCCCCCCCCCTCCTCCCCTCTGCCTCTGAAATCAATGGCCAGTAACACCTCCCCCTGCCCATACTGAGCTCAGTGTTCTCCCCAGAAATTTTTTCCAGCTGGGTGGCATGGAAAAGTAGCCGGGTGGGGCAAGATGAGGGAATACTGGGCCGGCACTTCTCTGCACAACTCAGAAGAGATGACAGCCGGTTGCTCACCAAAACTAGCCGGGTGGAGCACCCGGCTAAAAGAGCTTGAGGAGAACACTGGAGCTCCCATGAGCCCTGGCTACTGCCAAAGCTCTCTGAAAACCTGTGGGTGTGGTTTGTTTAGTTTATAGGGAATTAGAGTATTAAAACAAAAAAAGTATTTGGCTTGAGGAATGCCCTATAAACAATAGGAAAGAACACAATTATGCAATGAGTAAGAGTTCATCTCGGATCCACTTTAAGTCTATGATTGGTCTTATTTTGTTTATGGTAAGTATACAGTGTGGCATACAGTACTGTTTTTAAGCTGGGTCTATTTTTAACATCGACACTCAAGCAACCAGAAACTACATTTATCCAGCATCAGTCAATCCCCGTTGGTGCCATATTTAGATCTACCAGGAAAAAAGAACTACGGTACTGCTAAATTTTGTGTATGCCACTGGCTTCATTATGTACCTCATATTTGTTTCTTACACTGTACACTGAATATGTTGGCGCTCATTCAATCGACATTAATAAATACTGCATAGTGTTGCCACATACAAAAAGATATGTAACATTAAAGGGGAACTGAAGAGAGAGGTATATGGAGGCTGTCCTGTTTATTTCCTTTTAATCAATACCAGTTACCTGGCAGCCCTGCTGGTCTATTTCTCTGCAGTAGTATCTGATTAAAACCAGAAACAAGCATGCAGCTAGTCTTGTCAGATCTGACTTATAAGTCTGAACCACTGAAACACCTGATCTGCTGCATGCTTGTTCAGGGGCTATGGCTAATAGTATTCGAGGCAGAGGATCAGCAGGGCTGCCAGGCAACTGGTATTGTCTAAAAGGAAATAAACATGACAGCCTCCATATACCTATCTCTTCAGTTCCCCTTTAATTACAAACACTAACCTGAATAATAATAAGAGTTATGTACAGCAAATAGCTTTGCTAGAGCTTATTTTGTATCAATTTTGTATTTTGTCACCAACTTTGTATTTTGTATATTGGTGTACACCATTGTCTGAATTATGTATCCCATGTTTGTTTCTTACTTTGTACAGTGCCACAGACTATGTTGGCGCTTTATAAATCAACAATAATAATCATAAGCAGAAATTAAGGTCCAGGGATAAGTTATGGGTTTGTTGCCTTGAAAAAGGGACCCAAAGGTGTTGAAACACTTTCAAATAAAAATTACTACAAGGGAGTGTCCAAGTCTATGGCCTGGTCATTTTTTAGACCGTGACGGCACAATGGCATCATACATTAGTGATCACACTCTCCGGAAATATTCACCATATCAATGTTTCTATAATTGACTCACCCCAGAAGAATTTGCTCATCGGATGACCAGGCTTTGCCAGACTTCCGAATAACATCTCTTTGCGGTTGGAATCTGAAGGCCGAGCAAGCTCATATTCTGAAAGGGTTAACAAGGGGAAAAACATTGACACATGGCGTAGTTTGATGTGTAGACGATATATTGTGGGAAAACAAAAAGCATCTTAGTAAAAGAAGAAAAAAAAAAAAAAAAAAAAAAAAAGTTTACCGCTGTCCACCGCCTGCACTTCCCGGTCTATGGCATCACTGACCATCAGCGGTGCGATAAAGAACTGTGCCCACCTGGAGGAAAACAAGGGCACGAGCATTTACTATCAAAGAACTCTAACTTTAAAAGCTGTATTAAAGTGTTCCTGAGATGTGAGGTATATGGCTGCCATATTTATTTCCTTTTAAGCAATAAATATTTATTAACGACCTAGTAGATGCAGTAGTGAGCAATGTTGCTATTTTTGCAGATGATACAAAATTGTGCAGAATCATCAACTCTCAGGAAGATAGTGTCCTATTGCAACAGGATCTGGATAGGATGGCTATATGGGATACAGTTGGGGACATCAAACTTGGAGAAGGACTTGGAGTACTCATCGACAACAAGTTTAATAATCGTACTCAATGCCAAGCCGCTGCAGCTAAAGCTAACAAAATTTTGGCATGCATTAAAAAGGGAAATAAAAACTCGAGATGCTAGCATAATATTGCCCCTGTTTAACTCTCTAGTAAGGGCACATCTGGAATATGGAATTCAGTTCTGGGCACCACATTACAGGAAAGATATTGCAGTTTTAGAGCAGGTGCAGAGACGAGCAACAAAATTGATACGTGGGATGGAAGGTCTCGCTTACCAAGAAAGGTTAGATAAACTGGGTTTATTTAGTCTAGAGAAAAGACGCCTTAGAGGAGATCCAATTAACATGTATAAATACATCAGAGGGCAATATAAAAGCTTGGCGGATTAGCTTTTTGTCCCTAGGCCTTCTCAAAGGACTAGAGGACATGATCTGCGCATGGAGGAAACATTTTAGCCATTTATTTAGGAAAGGGTTCTTTACGGTAAGAGTGATTAAGATGTGGAATGCATTGCCACAGGAAGTAGTTATAACAAATTCTATACCTGCATTTAAAGAGGGCTTAGATGCTTTCCTTGCATTGAAAGACATCCATGGCTACAATTACTAGGTAATGCCTAATGATGTTGATCCAGGGATTTTATCTGATTGCCATCTGGAGTCGGGAAGGAATTTTTCCCTTTTGGGGCTAATTGGACCATGCCTTGTAAGGGTTTTTCGCCTTCCTCTGGATCAACAGGGATATGTGAGGGAGCAGACTGGTGTTGTACTTTGTACTCTGGTTGAACTAGATGGACGTATGTCTTTTTTCAACCCAAATAACTATGTAACTATGTAGCAATATATAGTATATATAGTCACGTCACTTAACTGTCCCTCAGAGGAGCTTACGATCTAATCCCTACCCTAGAGTGTGTGTGTGTGTGTGTGTGTGTGTGTGTGTGTGTGTGTGTGTGTGTGTGTGTGTGTGTGTGTGTGTGTGTGTGTGTGTGTATGGGAGGAAACCAGAGTGCCCGGGGAAAACCCACACAGACACAGGAAGAACATACAAACTCTGTGCAAAGAGTGTTCTGGCTGGGATCACCTGTAGTCTGCCTGGAATTCCCCAGTAAAGCCCACATTCTATAAATAGTCAGCAGTCAGTTTTACATGGAATTACAGACAGTTCAGCGTCCAGCTGCTATACTCAGATCAGAGGTCACTCACCGGTCCAAGGCTTCTTTGAAATGCTTCCGCTGTACGTCGAACTGGAAGATGGTGCGCTCACAGTCCGTGGAGGCGTTGTCGCTGCCTCCGTGTTTCTTAAGGAAAGCATCAAAGCCATTCTCATCAGGGTACTTCTCACTGCCCATAAATACCACTGTAAGGTGACAAAGACATTATATAGGTCCTGTAGTGACATATAGTAGAATGCAGAAAATTATTCAGGTTACTCATTTTTATAGTAATTTTTCGATGCAAGGGCAACGGCGCGTTACCACAAGCACCCCACTTAGCGCACAGTGCGTGGAGTAACGGAAGTCTATAAGCAATGCATGTAGTGTAAATGACCGGACGCACCACAATACACCAAAGTCATAATGAACTTCCGCAACACTCATGCAAATCCTCATGCAAATCCATTCACAAAATCATGCAGCAATCAATGCTGTCCCTACAGCCAAGTTAAAAGCTGGGATCTTCGTTACAAGAATAAAGTCTCTTGCGTATGCACATACACCGCGTAGAGGTAGCCCAGTGTCGTAGGTGTCCTGACTGACTGAATAGGAGCACATATCCTTACCGTCCTCCCTGGGACAGATAGTGCATCTACTTATCCTGCAAGGGAGCTGCTAATACCTGCATATGTACCATGCGAACACATCAGTAAGCTGTGTGTTAAAGAGAATCTGTAACGTCAAAATGTCCCCTGGGGGGTACTCACCTTGGGTGGGGGAAGCCTCAGGCTCCTAATGAGGCTTCCCACGCCGTCCTCCGTCCCTCTGGGGTCTCGCTGCAGCCCTCCGTACAGCGGTGACGTCAATATTTACCTTCCCAGCTCCTGCGCAGGCGCTCTGACGGCTGTCGGCTCCGAAGTAGGCGGAAATATCCGATCGCCGTCGGGTCTGCTCTACTGCGCAGGCGTAAGTCTCCGGCGCCTGCGCAGTAGAGCGGACCTGACGGAGATCGGGTATTTCCATCTACTTCGGAGCCGAAAGCAGCCACAGCGCCTCCGCTGGAGCGGTAAATATTGAATTGACAGTCGGGTCTGTCGCCGGCTGTTCGGAGGGCTGCAGCGAGACCCCCGTGTGACAGAGGACGGCGTGGGAAGCCTCATTAGGATCCGGAGGCTTCCCCCACCCGAGGTGAGTACCCCCCAGGGGATATTTTTGATGTTACAGTGTCTCTTTAAGATCACCAATAGTGGAAGAGGGAGAGCACTAGATAAAATCCTAGCCACAAAGGATCAAATACAACAACAACAACAAAAACCACAAAATCCAGGCTCCTCCCCTCAAGCTAGGACATTTAAATACTTGCAGATGTAACAGGGAGGTGCTGGAAAGGGTGTGGCAAGCAAAGCAACAAAGTCAAAATTAACTTCCGCACACTCATGGAAATCCATTCACAAAAATCCTGCAGCAATCAATGATGTCCCTACAGCTAAGATAAAAGCTGGGCTCTTCGTTACAAGAATAAAGTCTCTTGCGTAGTCACATACACCACGTAGAGGTAGCCTGGTGTCGTAGGTGTCCCAACTCTGGCCCTGTACCCCTTCCAGCACCTCCCCATTACATCTGCAAGTGTTTAAATGTCCTAGCTTGAGGGAAGGAGCGTGGAATTTGTGTGCTTTTTTATTGTACCACAATACACGGGAAGAGCAATGGAAGAAGTTAAACAGGCACCTTTTTCATGTATGCAAATTAGGCCTTACATATGGAGGTGGTGCCTGGGGTGAATAGTCTTAAAGGGAACCTAAACTGAGAAGGATATGGATTTTTCGTTTTAAAATAATACCAGTTGCCTGACTCTCCTGCTGATCCTGTGTCTAATACTTTCAGCCACAGCCCCTGAACAAGCATGCAGATCAGGTGCTCTGACTGAAGTCAGACTGGATTAGCTGCATGCTTGTTTCAGGTCTGTGATTCAGACACTGCTGCAGCCAAAGAGATCAGCAGGACTGCCAGGCAACTGGTATTGTTTAAAAGGAAACATCCATATCCCTCTCAGTTTATGTTCCCTTTAAAGCAATTTTAATGTACATTTTTGTGCCCTGTGTGACTATACAGATTGTGTGCGCATCAGTTACAACTGAATGTAAATAACTACGAACAGCCTAAACCTACAGACAGAACAAAAACATACTCACTGTGTTCTAAGAAGTGTGCCAATCCGGGTAGATTATCTGGGTCACTGAAGCTCCCCACTCCAATACAAAGAGCAGCCGCAGACTAAAGACAGAGGAAGAGCAGAGTATGAAGACAGAGCTAGCACAGAGGACTATCCATGTCTAAGCTACATAGGTAGCTACAAATATTACACTAATACTGCAATGCTGTAACTCTAAAGAAAAACAGATCATTTATCTCTGGTCATTAGCAACCACTCTGCGCTCAAATATCAGTTTCAAGTGTACCGGAGGCGACATGTGACATGATGAGTTAAAGAGAACCCGAGGTGTGTTTAAAGAATGTTATCTGCATACAGAGGCTGGATCTGCCTATACAGCCCAGCCTCTGTTGCTATCCCAAACCCCACTAAGGTCCCCCTGCACTCTGCAATCCCTCATAAATCACAGCCGTGCTGTGAAGCTGTGTTTACATCTGTATTGTCAGTCTCAGCTGCTCCCCCGCCTCCTGCATAGCTCCGGTCCCTGCCCCCGTCCCTTCCCTCCAATCAGCAGGGAGGGAAGGGATGCAGGCGGGGACTGGAGTTCTGCAGGAGGCGGGGAGAGCAGCAGACTGACACTATAGAGATAAACACAGCCAGCTCTGACCAGCTGTTTGTCAGCAGCGTGGCTGTGATTTATGAGGGATTGCAGAGTGCAGGGGGACCTTAGGGGGGTTTGGGATAGCAACAGAGGCTGGGCTGTATAGGCAGATCCATCCTCTGTATGCAGATAATATTCTTCAAACCCACCTCGGGTTCTCTTTAAACATGGCTATGTCCAGCTCAAAACATTAATAACCAGGCTGTTTTACTTGTTTTATTTTGCTGCCTAAAAGAGTTAAATTTCTAGGCATGGAAGTGACAGCTTCTGTCTTGTGGTTACTAGTTAATATAGTAAACATCACCGATAAGCAAATTACAGCCGTAAAGGTTTTCCTGGCAGAATACAAGTTCTTAGAGCAGAGGGAGATTAAATTCATGAACAATTTACCTTTTACTAACTCTGGGGCTCTTAACACTTAAAAGGCTTCTACTGAGCAGAGGCAATAAAACATTCAATCTGCTTTGTAAATGTTTAAATATAAATTAAAACCATGGGACTATTGAGCTGGCAAGACGCTAAAGGTAGCCATACACTGGTCGATTTGCCATCAGATTCGACCAACAGATAGATCCCTCTCTGATCGTATCTGATCAGAGAGGGATCGTATGGCTGCCTTTACTGCAAACAGATTGTGAATCGATTTCAGCATGAAACCGATCACAATTTGTGGAGCTGCCGCCAGGTATACATTACCTGATCTGGCCGGCGCGACTCCCCCGGTGTCCGCTGTCTTCTTCTCCACGCTGGTCTCTGGTCCGGCTGGCTTGCTTCACTGAACTTCCTGTCCAGGGGAAGTTTAAACAGTAGAGGGTGCTCTACTGTTTAAACTTCCTCCCGGGACAGGAAGTTCAGTGAAGCTGCAGCCCTGGAGCGGAGAAGAAGACAGCGGAGACCGGGGGAGTCGCGCCGGCTGGAAGAGGTAATGCATCTCCGTTGTATTGTGTCGATCGTCCGGCACTCACGACCCGCCGGCAATCGAGAAAAATCTTCCGCACGGACGGATCGACGGGAATGATTGATTTCGGACGGAAATCGATCGTTCTGTCAGCGTTTGCGCAACGATTTCACAGCAGATTCGATCCCAGTGATCGAATCTGCTGTATATCGGCGGGACAATCGTTGGGTGTATGGGCCCCTTGAGGCGGAGCGCGTTTACAAAGAAAAAAACTTGTACCAAAAATATCATATAAAAGCGCTACAGCTTTAAAAGAAAGAAGTCTCTGCATACAGATACACAGCACTCTGCTCTAAGATCAATACAAACAACGCAAGTCCATATGTATCTTCAAGCTCAAAACGTGGGCAACTTCAGTTGCAGCAGTTTCAGTGTGCACATCTCCACCACACCCTCAAGGCCGGGCACTCGCCCTCTTCCCTGGACCCCTAGGGCCTACCAATGAGGAAGTTATCGTGCGGGGGGGATGAACGCCGAGGTGCTGCGAGGCATGAGACGCTGACAACAAGCCTAGCCTGGTGGCCAACACATGGGGGAGAGCCCATACAAAAAAACTATATGCCTATATTAAAGTCATGGACATGTGAGTGAGTATTTTTAATATTTTAATAAATTGTTGGATGGTTTTACACTGTGGGAGCCTTGTGCTTTTATTCTGAGGTGTATGCTTTATGAAGACTCTGCAAGAAAGCAAGCTGTGTATCGTTAAAGGCTGGGGATCGCCTGAGAGTATCCCACACACGCGCACTAGATCCAACTGGCAGGGGGTCTAGGGAAGAGGGTGAGCCCCCAGCCTTGAGGGTGTGGTGGGGTGTGCACACAAACTGCTGCAACTGAAGTTGCTAACGTTTTGAGCTTGAAGATGCATATGGACTTGCGTTGCTTGTATTGATATTAGAGCAGAGTGCTGTGCATCTGTATGCAGACTTCTTTTAGGCTGCTTACACACCAAGACGTTACAGGCGCACGTTAGTGCGCCTGTAACGCTCCCCCAACGCACAGCAATGTAACACAAGTGGGCTGTTCACACAGCCCACGTTGCGTTACATGTAACGCTGCACGTTCTCCGCAAAGTGCAGCATGCGGCGTTGGAGCGGCTATAGCCGCGTTAGACTGTTTGCACATGCGCAGTGGGGGGGCGGAGAGGAGGCGGGGAGAGCCAGCTACAGTAGCCGCGCACATGGCTACTTAATATTCACTGCACTGGCGGGCGCTGATTGGCCGGCGGGACCACGTGATGCGGAGTGTCTCGCTCCGCATCACGTGGTCCCGCCGGCCAATCAGCGCCACTCTGGGAGACATTATAGGAATCGAGCCGCCTAACGTGGCTCACTCTACCGTCGGCTCTTGCAGCAGCATATGTTGTGTTAGGTGCACGTTATGCGACCTTAATGTAGCACCTAACGCAACGTCTTGGTGTGCAAGTAGCCTTAAAACAATTGTTTATCACATCCGTTTATTTTCACGGCAGGTTCACTTTAAAGTCACAGGAGTTGTCACACTGCCAAAACTCTGAATCCCCACCTTGAAGTTAGGCATACACGTAATTATTTTTATACTCAATTCAATCAATTTGATCAAATATGCTAGAAATCTATTGCCCCAATATACACTGCCTTACTTCAGGTCAATTTTGGGAAGAGTCATGAATGAAAGTATGATCAATATGTTTTTACAAGCCTTGATGGAAATAGCCACGTGACAAACAACGGGTAATAAAGCAGTGGCAGTAACAATGAAAAATACCAGTTTCTCAGTGCAGCTTTTCTTGTCTCTGGGATTCAGGCTGTCTGATTCATTTTCATCCTCATCCTCCTCATCACCCTCAGATTCATCTCCACTCTCCTCCTCAGAGTCATCTTCCTCATCACCTTCATCATCATCTTCTTCTTCATCAGAGGAAGAGGAGGAGTCACAGATGCCATGACCAGCAGAGGCCATGTCAGAGATCAGCAGAGCTCGCAGGCCATTGTCCAGCTGTATGAACCTGCAGAAAAACCGCATGGAAGGTCATGGTAAACGTACACACTACAATAGACAGTAGCTATAGGTTACCGCCCAGTGCTGCATACATATGACTTAATCGCTGGGAGATTTGGGCGCAGGATAAAGTCGATAAACAGCTCACCCTGCTCCTGCACAAGTCCCGGTGGTGCTAATTACCATTCCCCTTCAAGAACGCCATGGATAGTGGAGAAAGATGTTATTCGGCTTCCAGCTATTGCTGGCACCCGAATTACGCTGTTTTTATAGTAATTTGCGCCCTTTGTAGCCCCTTACACACTTCTAGGAGTTCTGCTTCACCACAAGCTTGCTAGGTAATCTAAAGGTACCCATAAACCGGCTCACCCATAAACTGGCTCGAATTCCCACCGATATACAGCAGATTCGATCACTGTAAACAGTTAAGATGTGAACCCTGCCATAAAGAATCATTGCACAAGCGTTCTTAGGGTGATTTTGAAAATCGCCTGTATTTGAAAAAAGGGCAAAAACGCGGTTTTGTGACCGAGCCCCATCATTGGACATGTTGGCCCCGAGATTGAGAAACTCTGTGCCAGGAAGGAGATGGGCTGTGTAAAATTCTCCTCTGAAACATAGCTTGCCTCATATGCTTGCAGTAGACACTGGGCTCCTCTGTATGCTTTTACGACATCTAGCAACATCAAAAAATCTGGCACAAAAGTTATCAGATAAATACAGCAGAATCCCTTTGTAGTAAACTTGTAAACAGTAAAGGGACTTGGCCTGGTATGACATTTTACTATATCAGAAGTTGACTACATCAGAATTGGCCATACCAGGGCTGTGGAATCGGAGTCGAAGCAATTTTGGGTGCCTGGAGTCGGAATCGGTGGTTTCATAAACTGAGGAGTTGGATTATTTTTTTGTACCAAATCCACTGCCCTGGTAAGCATTAGACCAAGGAGTCGGAGCTATTTTGTGTACCTGGAGTCAGCGGTTTCATAAACTGAGGAGTCGGAGTTGGATGATTTTGGCACCGACTCCACAGCCCTGGGTCATACATTGTATATTTATACAGGCACGTGGTCGTGACCTGGGAACTGAGTTTACTATAGCCAGAGTTTTACTATTACGAGATTCTACCATACTTTGGAAATGAATTAAAGCAGTCAAAAAAAAAAAATTGCTCTAAAATCTAATTAGCTCTCGCAAAAAATAAATAAATAAAATAAATCTGTTCCAGCCTCTACCGATTCTGGATCCCATAGAATGAACATCTATGGGAAACTAAAAATCACACCTTTAAGGTGGTGCTGAACTCTTGTACAGGACAGAAGGAAACCAGAGAAATGCACCCTGTATGTATTTAGAGAGTTTAGCCTGTCTAATTCAACATCATCTGTGACTATTCATAACTGTAATTTGATCTCTTGGCTGTGTCAGCTGGCTGCCTTAGCAGAGCAGCCAATTTGAAAACACAGGATGTTAACCTTCCGTTGCTTCCATGAAAGCAGGAAGAAGACACTGCAGATTTATATCCGCAAACAAATAAAGGTTTTTCTTTAAGGTTGTTATGCTGTTAATCTTTTACAGCAGTGAGAAAGTTCTGAGTTCAGCTCCACTTCAACAGTACAAGTGCTAAAAATTCTGTTTGCATTAGGGTCAGTATTCTGCATAAGCTTTTGAGTAATGCCTTCCTGATGGTGCCCCTACACCAGGTGATGTATGGGCAAATCTGACCATGAGACAGATGTCTTTCTGATCAGACAGAGAAATATGTTGCCTGCCCATACGCCGCTGATTGATTACTGTTAGATTTCAGCATGAAATCTATCAGATCAGGATTTGGCCTAGCGACGCCGCCTGCCTGGCCACCCCACCAAGTTTGACGTGTGTGCCCCCCACCACCCTTTTTTAAATTGTCAACTGTTCGCCAATGTATCTCCTGTACTCTTCTGCTGTCACCCCGAATGCTGTACAATGTGGCACATGTACCATATGGCCTGTGTGTGATGTCACAAGTGCATGCATGGTGTCACATAAAACAGGCACTTGCAATAACAGGCGACAGCAGAGAACGCTGGGAGTTACGCCAGCAGGGCAGGGGACAATTTACTGAAAAGTTAAAGAGGAACTTCAGCCTAAACAAACATATTGTCATTAAGTTACATTAGTTAGGTAATATAATCTCTTATCCACCCTGTTTTAAAAGAACAGGAAAATGTTTGTGATTTCATGGGGGCAGCCATCTTTTTGGTTGAAAGGAGGTGACAGGGAGCATGAGACATGGTTCCAACTATCCTGTGTCCTGATCACCCCTCCCAGCTGCGCGCGATAGGCTTCAAATCTCAAATTCAAAATTTACAAAAACAAATTTGCGCCAAAACCGCAGAAGGAGAACAACAGCAGAAATCCCATCATGCTTTACACAGCATCGGGAAAAAAGCCCGGGCAGATTTCTTCTGTGCAGCTAAAAATGAGGCTTTGGTAAGAAAAACAAAGTTCTGTTGCTGTGAAACGGTTAAAGAAACACCAAGCCTTTTCAGTTCTGCTGAGTCGATTTTTAGTCTGGAGGTTCACTTTAAAGAAAATTTTGGTTTAGGCTGCATATTTTTTGCAGCAAACTCGGTAGCATCTCATCGGACGAGAGAGCAGAATAAGGCAATAAGATTAGGGAGGAAAAAGGTAAAAATGGCCACACACACGATACAATAAAATGATCCGATTTTGCTGCAATTCGATAAATATGATCGCATCTCCTGAAAAAAATCAGAAGCTTTTTTTTTCTCTCTTCATTCGACTGAAAAATCCGACCGGATTTCCTTTTTTTTTCCTGATTTTTATTGATCCGTAATGCTGGAAATTTTTCTTCAATTGTTCTAAAGATTGTATAATGTGCTTTAGATTGCCAATTTATTAATATACGCACCCCAGCAATGTTTTCAGAGTTTGCAATCAATTTTATCATAATTGGGGAAAGCAGGACAGCCAGGCAACTGGTATTGCACAAAAGGAAAAAAAAAACATGGCAGCCTCTCTACAGTTGTTCTTTAAGGAATAACTTGGGAGATATCAGCCCGGCAGCGTACATTTGATATCGGCGCCGGTAGACTTGGGCGCAGGATACAGCGTTATATAGCTGATCCTGCTTCTGCACAAGTCCGGGCCGATTTAATTACTATTCCCCCTCCAGGCCGACATGGATAGTAGGGGAATGAAATAATTCGGCTTCCAGCGATTGCTGGAGGCCGAATTATTATGTTTTTAAGCAACTTCGGCTCCGTCTTCTGACGGAGCCGACGTTACTCACTGAGCACTTCAATAGGAATGATTCCTATTGAAGTCTATGGAGGCGCCGGCTGCGCCCAAATCTAGCAGCGCTGAAAAGCACTGCTCCGGCCCGGCAAATGTGAGGTCAGAAGTAGTGACCTCAAAAAGAGAATTACAAGATCACAAAAAAAAAATTGTAAAATTTTAACCACATACATGTAGAATCTACCGTACATTTATCCCAGACTGATAAGAGGGTCTCAAGATGTTCTTATTTTCAAATGGAAACACAGTTGCTCAGTCCAGATGCTAAAAAGGTGTGCAAGTGCAGGCCAGCTGGCATCTTTGCAAAGTTCCTTTCCAGAGGATGTTTTTGCAAAGAATAAAGGCAGAGAGCACAACTATTTACAGTGCATGTCACTCTAGTCCAAAACCTCAGGTCTGTACTGTAACTTGCGCAGCTACATAGGAAAGGTAATTTACAGTACATGTCACTCGTCCAAAACCTGTCAGATCTGTACTGTAAGTGCCAGAGACATAGCAAAAATGTATTGACATGACATGTCACGCTAGTCCAAAAACTTCAGATCTGTACTGTAAGAGGCAGATACATAGCAAAAATGTATTTACATGACATGTCACGCTAGTCCAAAAACTTCAGATCTGTACTGTAAGAGGCAGCTACATAGGAAAAAGTAACTTACAGTATGTGTTACTCTAGATCAAAACCTGTCATATGATCTGTACTGTAAGTAACAGGTACATAGGAAAAAGTAAATCAAAGTACATGTTACTCTAGAATAGATCAGTGATGGATAACCTTGGCAGTCCAGCTGTGACAAAACTACAAATCCCATCATGCATCTGCCTCCTCGAGTTATGCTTAGAGCGGTCAGAGTATTTGCAATGCCTCATGGGACTTGTAGTTCCACCACAGCTGGAGTGCCAAGGTTAGCCATCACTGCTCTAGATCAAAACCTGCCCAATCTGTACTGTTAGTGGCAGCTACACATGAAACAGTCATTTACAGCGCATGTCACTCTGGGGAAAAAGTACATGTGCCATGTAAGTATTGTAAACTTTACAACGTATCTCATGGACAGCCAACTCCACCTGGGAGGGCAGTTGTTACGTCAGAGAGGGTGCTTAGCCCAGACATTGCGTCACAGGGCAGACATACGTCAGAGAGCAGGGCCAGGGCACTGACGTCACGTGGAGATCCATGCTGCGGCAGTGACGTCACAGGGGGCGCGCAGGCGCACGTCTGGCACTCACCGGTAGGTCTTGGGGTCGCTGGGAGATTTGGTGATGTCCGCCTCTCCTGCCTCCATTCTGCCCGCGGGGGTCTCGCAGCCGGCGGGGCTTGGACAGGCGGTCTTGTGGGGGTTCCGGGCCGGCATCGTTCTGGTGCTTCCACCACGGGCCTTGCTGTGCCTGAGGAGGAGCGCTCCACCAATCAGCGCTCTACCTGCAGAGCGCATGGTCGCCAGCAGCGAGGCTCCTCCCCCAGTGGGCGGGCTTGGAGACTGTAGCGGAGGGAATGGGCGGGGAGGCGAGGAGGAGCACGTGACATGGAGGGGGCGGTAGAAGGGGGAAGCTCTTACTGGGTCTGGAGAGGAGAAGCGGGGGGGGGGGGGGCAGAGGGGATCCCAACTCATGAGGAAATTGCTCAGCCTGGGAATCTGTGACGTAGCTGATGAAGTAAGAGCACGTGTCCGGTGTAGGTGTTTCGTCACATTAGTCCCGCTATGTTAATCAGGCAGAATACTGGGACAGCTGGAAACTTTCTGTTTGGAAGTGTGACCCTTGGATGCCCATTAGCCATGTTTCTACCCAATCCACCCCATTGCCACATAGACTGGTAGTTCTAATTGTGCATCTACGCCTCTGCGTGATATAACAATAATACATGCAGGGCCGGCTTTAGGGGGGGGCAAGAGGGGGCAGAGCCCCCTCAAATAGACTTCTTGCCCCCTCAAATATGCTGCTGCTTCCTGGTCCATGGAACGCAGACACATTTCCTCTATCTCCGCTGTGCTGTGTGTAGAGGGCGGAGATAGAGACACTCAGTAGCCTGGTCGGGTATCACATGGGGCCAGGCAGCCAGTGAGAGAGGAGTGAGACACTCTGCTCTCTCACTGGCTGCCCGCCCCATGTGATCCCGGCCAGCCAGCCACAAGTATCTCTGTATCTGAATGAGAAGGATGGGCGCGCTGGGGAGACATGAGAGGAAAAGGCAAGTGATTTATGTCTCCAGTCCCAGCCGCCCAGCTCTCTGCATACACAGGACACAGCCTGTCAGACTGCCTGTGTGCTGCTGATGGACGGCGCTATGTTGTGTATAATGTACGAGTCCCCTGACCTCCCACACTGACCTGAGGACCCTGTGCCCACATCACTGTGATGATTGGTGGGCAGGGGGATACTCTTTTATTAATAACTGATTCCTATCTGCAGCTCAGGGAGCAGGAACAATCTGCACAGAGGTCAGATATACTCTGTGTAATGGCTCACCCCCCTTCTTTTCACTATTCAGTCTCACTGACTGACCTGCCCTCTGCTCTTCTATCTGCTCTGCTCACTTCAGCCTGCATTTTCTTTTAACCCTTTCACTGCCTGTCCTAGCTTCTTAAGCTTTGTGTATCCTAATTTAATCATTTGTAGCTGCTGCTGGTCTCCTATTAAGAATGTCTTAAAGTGTACCAGAGATGATTGACAGTGTTGTATACATACCTGGGGCTTCCTCCAGCCCCATGCGCACAGATCACTCCCACGACGCCGTCCTTTGCTGCCTGCTGCTGCGGTATTGGGTCCCGTTAGTTCTGCCAGTCTACCCAAGGGAAGTGCGCCCTCTACGTATCTCTTCGGTGGTCGCTGGAGAGATACGTAAAGAGCGCAGTTCCTCTTGCGCAGACTGGCTGAACTAACGGGACCCAATACCGCAGCAGCAGGCAGCAGAGGACGGCGGCGTGGGAGCGATCTGTGTGCATGGGGCTGGAGGAAGACCTGGGTATGTATAAAACAGTATCAATCATCTTTGGTTTCCTTTAAGGGTGCCATACATCAGCAACTTGGCAGTGTATTTTTGGTGAAATGCTGTCAGATCACATATATTTTTGGGGGATGCACTACAGCAGAGCTCAAACTATCCCAGCAGACCTTTAACACCACTGCTAAAGTCATGTATATTTGGCCCCACCCATGACCACACCCACGGTCTGCTGCATGACCACGCCCATTTTTTGGCGCGCCGCGCTACGCGCGGCGCAGGGGTTTTTTATGCCCCCTGCAAATTTCTGGCTGCCCCCTTATATGTGCCTGTCTAGAACCGGCCCTGAATACATGTAAAGCAGGCAACACCCTCGACTGTTTTTGTGCACAGAAAAACTGAGAACTCACGTTAATCAATCGGCTTGTTCACACTTATGTTGTTTGTGCGCAGAAAAAAACTGACATTCTGCATCATGATTCTGCACGTTTTGTCAGTTTTCTCAATTACATCAGCTGCTGTGAAAAAAACCAGGGCTGTGGAGTCGGTCCAAAAATCCACCGACTCCGACTCCTCGACTCCGACTCCTCTAATTTGCATATTACAATTTTGTTGATTAAAAGTATGTAACATGAAATTCGTCTCTTAACTGCCAATGCTTAGGAATTTTACAAGACAACTGAAGTGAGAAGGATATGTAGACTACTATATTTATTCCCTTTAGACTAAAACTAGTCCTTGGTAAGAGTACTTGTAAAAGGTACAAACCGGAACAAAGAACATCTATCAGGCCCTAGGCAATGTAAGTGTGGGTACATGGAAGAATGATGTGCAGGTACTCTGCAGGGGAATGAGGAGATTCTTCCTCTATGAGGGCTGGAACCCACAGGAGCGCTTTTGGCAGCGTTTTGGCAGCACTGCGATACGCTAGCAGTTTGCCAAAACGCTGGGCTAATGTTAATGGATGGGGCAACTTCCACAGGAGCGTTTGCGTTTCCCAGAAACGCAAACGCAGGACCTGCAGCATTTTGGGAGCGTTAGCGCTTCAATGTAAAGTATTGAAACGCTAGCAGAAACGCTCAGCAAAACCTAAACTGAGCGGTTTTGCTAGCGTTTTGCGGTTCAGCACACTGTAACAAAATTAAAAATAATTCACAGGACCAATCAGGATAAAAACGCAAAACGCTAGGCACCCGCTGGGGAAAAAATACAATGTTGCAAAACACAACCCAAAACGCGCATGAATCCGCTTGCAAACCGCTCAGACAAAACGCTAGCGGTTGCGTTTTGCGTTTGCGGTTTTCAGTGGGTTCCAGGCCTGACACATTCTTCATGCACAATCTGAACAAGGTTTATGGGTGACAGACAACACCTCTGTGTTCAATGTGCACAGCATTCTCAGTGGATTCCCTGCAGCTCTGTGGGGAGTGCATATGTAGAGTATAGTACTACTGTGTTACAAAGTAAACCTGAGACAGATGAAATTAAAGTTTTATACATACCTGGGGCTTCCTCCAGCCGCCTTCAGGATAATCAGTCCCTCGTTGTCCTCCTCCACCACCTGGATCTTCTGCTATGAGTCCAGGTACTTGAGCCAGTCGGGCGTAGTGCGCATGCACACACTCCGCCGCCAGGAGCATACTACACCTGTGCAGCACTATTGCGCAGGTGCAGAATGTTCCTGGCTGTGGGAGCTGCATGCGGCCGGACAGCGCTGACTGGCTGAATTACCAGGACTCATAGCAGAAGATCCGGGTGGTGGAGGACAGCGAGGGACTGATTAGCCTGAAGGGGGCTGGAGGAAGCCCCAGGTATGTATAAAACTTTACTTTTCATCCGTCTCAAGTACCCTTTAATTTGTAGTCACCAAACCAAATTTTAACAACATATCAAATTATTTGATTTCATCAGCAAAGGGAGTGCATGCATTTGCATAAATCAGCATCAGTGCAGAATTATTTCCATCTCATTGACCATCTCTATTAGTGACACAGCTACACATCAGGCTTTATTCTTACAGCATAGATGTTATTTAGTGTATATGTTACGGCCAGAACCCGAAGTGTGGCCACTTCGCGTTCTGGCCAGCCACTTCGGGTTCTGGCCGGCCAATTTGCGAAGTGGCCGCAGCGCAGCGGCCAATGTTAGAAATGCAAAGCTACACTTATTTTACGGCCGCCAAATGTATTAAAAGTTGCTTAAATTTAATGAAATATAGCCGGCGGCGATGTGATAGATGAAGCCGCCGGCTTTCGCACTGCCTCCCCCGATTCTCTCTCCCCCCCCCCCGCCTCTCTCCTTGTCCCCGCCTTCCATACAATACGGAGCCGCCGGGAGAGTCGTTCGTTGTGGCAGGGGAAGCAGAGCGGGGAGGCTGCAGACATTGTTTCTGCCAGCACCCGCTCTGCAGGAACGGCAGGATTCCCCTGCCGCGACGAACTACTCTCGGGGACACGCGTGTCCCCGCCCGGCTGCTCCGTATGTCGTATAGGAGGCAGGGAGAGGAGAGAGGCGTTAGGAGGAGGAGAGGAGGAGGAGGCAGTGCAAAAGCCGGCGGCTTCATCTATCACATTGCCGCCGGCTATATTTAATTAAATTAAACAACTTTTAATACAATTTGGCCGCAGCGAGACGGCTGTAAAATAAATGTAAACTTTCCATTTCTAACATTGGCCGCTGCGCTGCGGCCACTTCGCACATTGGCCGGCCAGAACCCGAAGTGGCCGGCCAGAACTAGAAGTGGCCACACTTCGGGTTCTGGCCGTAACATATATAAGAGATTCCTGTGTACACATCATATATACAGTCACAATCAGATATGTATATCTGACCTTAAAAATACGGGGACTGCTTTATTGAAGCAGTAAAAGTAACTAATTTTGATTGGTTTATTTCATTTTTGTGGACTAAGCACCACTATTACTGTGTATATACATTATTTTTAATGGCTATTATCTGAGAAATAGAACATTTTATCATATTTTCTATTTTAATTACAGTTACAAATTCATTAGGAGTCGGAATCGGTGCATTTTTTTTTCCCGACTCCGACTCCAGGCACCCAAAATTGCCCGACTCTCCGACTCCACGACTCCGACTCCACAGCCCTGAAAAAAACATGCATGGTTTCCTGCATAGAAACACACTTGGGGCTATTTTTTTACCTGTTTTTAGTTCTGTAAAACATATCACGGTCACGCTAGCGTTTTGCGCACATCATAACGCACTTAACAGTTTTTGTGCACAATCGTGAAACCATTACGTGCGCAAACCACTAGCCCGACCATGATATCAGTTATCACGGTTTAGTGAATCAAGCCCTTGGTGTGCAGAAAAAGTACTCCGAAAACCGCACACAGAAAACTGAAAGACAAGTGTGTCTTCTGCCTCAAAGTGTATCTGTAAGGGCTCTTTCACACTAAAGGCTGCGGTAGAAAAGGCTAAAAGGCTGCCTTTTGCTGTCAGCGTTTTTGTAGCCTTTCCATACCGCTTTCAAAGATTTTTCATAGCGTTTTACAGCTCATATGAAGACGTCCTTTTTTTTCTTTTCAAAAGAAGTCAACAAGTCAGCTGTGAAACACTTTGAAAAAGCTGTAAAAAAAAGCTGTTTGCCTTTTCTATTGACTATCATTGAAACGCGAAAAGCAGACGTCGGCTGTAAACAGCTTTGAAAAACCTTTGGGGAGCTTCAAACAGCAACGCCCAAAAAAGCTGCTTTAGGTGTGAAAGGTAAAATGAAAGTCTATGGACTTTTATTTTACCTTGGAAAACGCAAACTATGGTCTTGGCTGTAAAACGCTGAAACTTGCCTCTAGTGCAGTGGTCCTCAAACAAAGGCCCACGGGCCGAATGCGGCCCCCTGAGGCTTTTTCACTGGCCCTTCACACACAAAATGTATTACATATAGATGGCCCGCTGCATCTTTAAATATTGCAGTATATAAGATGCGAGCAGACGCAAAACAATCAATGTGCACTTACTCCAAGACGAGCCATGCTGGAAAAATACAGTAATCCGTATACAAAAACCCAGTTGCTCTGCATGTGCTTATAGAAAAACTTTATTGGTACAAAAAAAGAGCGGTGGGACAGCAACTTGGTGAACCCCCATAAAAACTTATTAAAACCACAAAACGGGAGGAAGCGCTTCCTGATATTTTCCACTAGCCGTCATTAGGTTATTGCATTGCACGATCGCCCAGCCAAGACCTGTGCAAATCGTGTCTGCCACCCATATGATCCGGCCATATGTGGGCCCACATATGGCTGGATCATAAGGGTTTCATATATATAGAAAGGACCACAGAAGAAAGTTCATACAGGATCTTTTTGAATACAAAAATATCAAAAACTTTATTGAGGCTAGATTCACAGTGGGACGTTGCGTTTTGATGCCACGTTAAAGTCGCACCGCAAGCTTACAACGCAACGCGCCCAAAAAGTGGCAACGCAGCGTTACCGTCGCATACAGCAGATACAGTAAAAAATACAGGCAATGAAAAGTATGCATCCAAGTCATTACTGAGCATGTGCAAACAGTCCAACGCAGCTAATAACGTGTATAACGCACTGCATGCAGTACTTTTACTTAACGTGCCGCGTTAGTCACTAACGTAACGTGTGCACTGTGAACGGGGCATTGATTTTTCATTGCAGTGAGTTATTCTGCGTTAAATGCTGTTTTAACGTGCGACTTTAACGTCCCACTGTGAACTTAGCCTGACACAAAATTGAAAAAGGGTTCATTAAAAGTATCTCTGTAAGGCTCAACACACACCATACAATCTTGATTGTTCAATCTTACCACTTTCATGTAGTATAAGAGCTTATTCATTCAATCATTCAAGGTATTTTCAATCTGTTGGCCCTTATACTAAATAGATTTGGTAAATCTGTACAACCAAGATTGTATGGTGTGTGTTGAGCTTAAGAGGTTACTTGCGGATTCTTCCAATACAGAATAATAGCAATAATATACAATACAATACAATAACATTTCTATAGCGCTTTTCTCCAATAGGACTCAGAGCGCTTAGGCTCTCTCAGATTCAGTAATTCGTAGTAGGATGAAGTATTCACACAACAAAAGTTATATTTCTGCAAATGCCAAACTGAACAGGTGGGTTTTCAGTTTAGATTTAAACACCTCTAGAGATGGAGCTGTCCTGATCTGTTGAGGTAAGGAGTTCCAAAACGTAGGGGCAGCATGACAGAAGGCTCTGGGACCAACAGTTTCCAAGTGGACTCTGGGTATGACTAGATTATTAGAACCTGTGGATCTGAGAATGCGGGGATTGCTACGCAGCTGCAACATTTCTTTCATGTATCCAGGGCCCAGATTATTCAGTGATTTAAATGTCAATAGGCCGATCTTGAATAGAACCCTCCATTCTATAGGTAGCCAGTGAAGGGAGTACAGGACTGACGTTATGTGGCAGTGACGGGGTTGGTTGGTTAGCAGTCTGGCAGCAGTGTTCTGTATCAGCTGTAGGCGGTAAAAGTCCTTTTTTGGAAGGCCAGTGTAGAGAGCATTGCAGTAGTCCAGTCGGTAGGTAATGAAGGCATGAACTAAAGTTGGTAGATCTTCTGGGGGGATGAGGTGCTTGAACTTTGTTGTAGACTTAATGCAATTTAAGATGAGGCTTCATTTGTCAGTAAGCGCTGTCTGCAATACCTAGGTTCAATGTAATGGGTTTTTTTGCATCTTTTTATGTATACTCCGCCCCCCAGCAGTCTGAAATATTTTGATCCAGCCCTTGACCGAAAAAGTTTGGGAACCCCTGCTCTAGTGTGAAAGAGCCCTAAGAAAAAAGGGTACCTACTATTATGCCTTTTAGGGAGTTACTCACTCAGTTAGGGCTGGTGCACACCAAAACCCGCTAGCAGATCCGCAAAATGCTAGCAGATTTTGAAACGCTTTTTCTTCTTTTTCTGTAGCGTTTCAGCTAGCGTTTTGCGGTTTTGTCTAGCGGTTTTGGTGTAGTAGATTTCCTGTATTGTTACAGTAAAGCTGTTACTGAACAGCTACTGTAACAAAAACCGCCCGGCAAACCGCTCTGAAGTGCCGTTTTTCAGAGCGGTTTGCGGTTTTCCTATACTTAACATTGAGGCAGAAACGCATCCGCAATCCAAAAAATGCCTCACCCAGGCATTTTTCGTTTCTGCAAAAAGCCTCCCGCTCTGGTGTGCACCACCCCATTGAGATACATTGACCAAGCAGATCCGCAGCCGCAAGCGGATCTGAAAACGCCCAAAAAGCCGCTCGGTGTGCACCAGCCCTAAGGCCTGGTGCACACCAGAGGAGTTTTTCTGAGCGTTTTGAGTTTTTAAATCTGCTGCTAATGTTATCCTATGTGTCTGTGCACACTGGAGCAATGAGGTTTTGTAAAAAAAAAACCATAGCATTACATTGGGAAGAGCTTTTGAAAACTAGCGTTTGGGCGCTAGAGGTTTCAAAAGCTCTTCCCAATGTAATGCTATGGGTTTTTTTTTACAAAACCTCATTGCTCCAGTGTGCACAGACACATAGGATAACATTAGCAGCATATTTAAAAACTCAAAACGCTCAGAAAAACTCCTCTGGTATGCACCAGGCCTAAAAGTGTATACAATGTTTCAATCCCTTCAGCATCAACAAGTGTATACAATGTTTCAATCCCTTCAGCATCAACAAGTGTATACAATGTTTCAATCCCTTCAGCATCAACAAGTGTATACAATGTTTCAATCCCTTCAGCATCAACAAGTGTATACAATGTTTCAATCCCTTCAGCATCAACAAGTGTATAAAATGTTTCAATCCCTTCAGCATCAACAAGTGTATACAATGTTTCAATCCCTTCAGCATCAACAAGTGTATACAATGTTTCAATCCCTTCAGCATCATCAAGTGTATACAATGTTTCAATCCCTTCAGCATCAGTGTCTGGATTACAGCCTGGAATCTCTTAGAGTTGTTGTGGCTGTGCAGAATAAACACATTTATTACATAATAAACTACAGTACAGAACTAAAAACACATAAAAAAATAGTGTAAATATTATAAACAGGGTAAAATAGTATGGTTCCATCCCCAAAATATTTCAGTACTACAATTTCAAACAGACAAAAGACCGGGCTTTCTTTGAACCAAAATTCTCTTTATGTATTCTTCATTCACAGTATCTTCCAGTTGCGGACTGGACGTGTAGGTACAAAACTTCCAATTCACATAAAAAGACTGCCTGACACGTGTTTCACGGCCAAAAGCCGCTTCCTCAGAGGCACATTGTATACAAACATCTGCTAAAGAACATACAGTATGATTCAAAAAAACATACCTTGCAAGTGTCTCTCCTGCCAGCTCATCCTGCTCTGGGAGCCTCGAAGATCTCTTTGTCGGTGTGTGCGCATGCGCCGTAGTGGTGGAAATAGCTGGGCCGTATCGGGTCTGCTTAACTGCTCAGGCATGAGCCACCTGCGCTGTAGAGTGGACCCGATCGGGCTCGACTATTTCCACCGCAGCCCAAGCAGAAAGTCACTTCTGTGCCGGCTAGCAAAAGAAAATGTTGTCGGCTTCTTCTCCGGGCTGCCAGCAATGGAGCGGACCAGTGGAGGAAGACAGGGGAAGCTAAGATCCCAGAGGCTTCTCTTCTCCTCAGGTTAGTACCCCACTGGGGCACGTTTTTCCCTAGAGGTTTATATAACACCCCTATAACTTCAGTTCCCAAAGTGCAGTGCTTAGGGGTAATATTTGACTCCTCTCTCTTTTTTATTCCTTGCATTCATTTCCTAATCAGCTCCTGTGTCTCCATCTCAACAACATATCTCACATCCGACCTTTTCTCTCCGAGGACACAAATACAATTAGACTATCGTAATATAATTGTGGATTACCAACTAACAGACTGGCACCACTCCAATTTGCATTGAACTCGGCTGCTTGACTCATTAATGTTTCTTCCTGCTTTTCCTCTGTTGCTTCTCTCTGTCAAGCTCTTCATTGGCTGCCAATTAACCAGAGGATCTATTTCAAACCCTTAGGGCTCTTTTCCACTATGAAATGCGATCGCGATTGCAAACGCGATTCCGATCGCGTTTCAATTTCCACCATGCGATTGCGATTGCGATTGAGCTACTATACTCATTATAGTCCAGCTCAATCGCATACAAAACGCGGCAGGACGACGATTGCGCTTTGACCAAAATCGCATCGCAATCGGATCGCACTAATGGAAATTGCTGTTGCAGTTTCCATTAGTTTAATGTACCTTGCGATTTGCGATCAGAAGCAAATCGCAAATCGCAGGGTAGTGGAAAAAGGCCCTTAGGCTGGTTTCACACCAGGACGTTGCGTTTTAGGGGACGTTATGGTCGCATAACGTGCCCCTAACGCAACGCCTGGTGCTCCCTGCTTCGGACGTCAGAGTGAGCCGCGTTGTGCAGCTCACTCTGGCGTCCGTGATGCCGTGATGCGTACTCTTGGACGCATGCGTGGTCCTGCCGGCCAATCGCCGCACAGAGCGGCCGCTCCAGGAAGTAAACACTGCACGTCACTGAGTGCAGTGCATATTAATTAGCCATGTGCCTGGCCGCTCTCCCCTCCTCCCCAACATGACTGAGCATGTGCAAACAGTCTAACGCGGCTCTGCCGCTTACAAAGTACTGCATGCAGTACATTATATTATGGCGCAGCGTTACACTGTAACGCAACGTGGGCACTGTGAACAGCCCATTGATTTTTCATTACTGTGCGGTGGGCTGCGTTACAGGCTGCTCTAACGTGCGCCTGTAACGTCCCACTGTGAAACCAGCCTTAACCCTAACCTACAAAGCTCTCCACAATCTCCTGTGTAATATAATAATAATAATCTGAACATTTGTATAGCACTTTTCTCCTGTTGGACTCAAAGCGCTTGAGCTGCAGCGACTGGGACGCAATCAAGAGGCCACCCTGCAGTGTTAGGGAGTCTTGCCTTAAACTCCTTACTGAATAGGTACTGACCCTAGCCAGGATCGAACCCTGGTCTCCCATGTCAAAGGCAGTGCTCTTAACCAGTACTCTATGCAGCCACTGTGTACATCTCCTCACTAGTTTTCAGATACCAACCCAACCTCAATTTCAGATCTGCACTTGACCTTCTTTTGTCCTCTAGAGCAGTGTTCTCCAACCCTGTCCTCAGGTCCCACCAACAGTGCATGTTTTGTAGAAATCCACAGAGGTAGTTAATTAGCTCTGCCAAGACACTAATTACCTCACCTGTGATTGTTTGTGGTTTCCTACAAAACGTGCACTGTTGGTGGGCCTCGAGAACAGGGTTGGGGAACTCTGCTCTAGAACAGAGTTCCCCAAACCTATCCTCAAGGCCCACCAACAGTGCACGTTTTGTAGGAAACCACAAACAATCACAGGTGAGGTAATTAGTGTTGCAGCAGACCTGTGTGGATTTTTACATAACATGCAGTGTTGGTGGGCCCTGAGGACAGGGTTGGGGAACACTGCTGAGTCTAGAGTTACCTCCTCGCATTCATGAATACAAGACTTCGTGCGTGCTTCACCCCTCCTCTGGAATCTCCTGTCACAACACATCCGTCACACTCGAACCTTTGAAATCTTTAATTGCTCCCTCAAAACTCACGTTTTCCGACAAGCATACACTATACCTTAGGCCATTTCCCTTTTTCCCACTAATCATCCAATCTTACCATATGTAATTTAAGGGATTGCCTAAAGTATCCATTCAATATATTCACTCAGTTTACCCTTCTACTACATAGATTTGGTAAGTTTGGACAAAAAAAAGATTGGATCATTAGTGGCCACCATTACTAGATAACCTAAAGGTAGCCATACACTGGTCGATTTGCTATCAGATTCGACCAACAGATAGATCCCTCTCTGATCAAATCTGATCAGAGAGGGATTATATGGATGCCTTTACTGCAAACAGATTGTGAATCGATTTCAGAATGAAACCAATCACAATCTGTGGTAGTGGTGCTGCCACTGCCTTCACCCCCACCCCCCCCCCACACACACACACACACACACACATACATTACCTGCTCCGGCCGGCGCGTGTCCCCCCAGCCACCGCTGTCTCTTCTCCGCTGGCTTCCGGACCGGCAGGCTTCACTTCTTTCTGTCCGGGGAAGTTTAAACAGTAGAGGGCGCTCTGCTGTTTAAACTTCCTGCCGGGACAGGAAGTTCAGTGAAGCTGCAGCCCTGGAGCCCAGCGGAGAAATGACAGTGGTGACCGAGAGGATTCGAGCCGGCCAGAGCAGGTAATGTATTGCTGCTGTATTGCGTCGGTCGTCAGGCATTCGAACGCCGTTATCGACGCACTACCAACCCGCCGGCAATCAAGCAAAATCTTCAGCATGGACGGCTCGACGGGAATTGACGGGAACGATTGATTTCGGATGGAAATCAATCGTTTGTGCAACGATTTCACAGCAGATTCGATCACAGTGATCGAATCTGCTGTATATCAGCGGGAAAATCGTTAGGTGTATGGGCCCCTTAAGGCTCCCAGAGGCAACAAATGTGAATAGGTTACAGTGCTGGAACCAGGACTCCGAGGGAGGAACGGGGAAGCTCTTTAGGATCCAGAGCCTTCCCTCTCCATATGTAAGTAGCTGCTTTATTTCCCCTTACTACTGATTTGCCTTAATGCAGTTAAAACAACCCAAAAAAATGTTTAAACTATGAGTGGGTTTTGATAAGTTCTTGGCTTTGCTCAGAAAGAATACAGAATACTTTATTTCACCAAGTTCAAGTTCAGTGTCCAAGTTGGCGTTCTTGTCCTGTGATCAGAGCAGCCAGGAGACAAAGACAAGACAAATAACATTTATATCGCGCTTTTCTCCTGGCGGACCCAAAGCGCCAGAGCTGCAGCCACTAGGGCGCACTCTATAGGCAGTAGCAGTGTGAGGGAAACTTGCCCAAAGTCTCCTACTGAATAGGTGCTGGCTTACTGAACAGGCAGAGCCAAGATTCGAACCCAGGTCTCCTGTGTCAGAGGCAGAGCCCTTAACCATTACACTATCCAGGAGCAGATCCGATGGCATGCAAACCCTGGCATGCAGCATCTGCAGGCAAAAAGGCATGGGACCCGGCCTGGTGGGGATGCCGTTGCGGCCTCCATGAGTGGGACAGGCCTGTGGTGTAGTTAGCTGGCAAGTCCACAAAGATGGTGGGAGAGCTGCATGTGCAGCTGCAATGGTGATGGCTAGGTAGCGTGAGGCTGGTTCCGCAAAGCAAGGTTTTCGGCAGCAGGTGTGTGCAGCAGTGGCAGCAGCATAATGAGCAATGGAGCAGTGTAAATGGAGGCCAGAAATACGTGTTTGCTAAGTGGTGGGGTGTCCTGGATGGTGGCTGTTTGCAACATACCTCGGCCGACGGTAGAGTGGCATGAAAAAGAGGGAAAGAAAGCCTATGGATCTTGTCCTCCTCTGTCAGGCCTTTCCTGTGCCGAGATCCCCGAAACCCCCACTGCAGCACGCAGGGGCGTAACAATAGACCCTGCAAGAGATGCCTCCGCAGGGGGGGCCCATGGGGGGAAAAGTTTGAGAGACTGACAGCTAAGGGCATGGAGAAAAAAAAATGTATTCTGCTCTCACACCATTGTTATATTGACTGCATGTGTCCAGCACACAGATAAGGAATCACACATACTTTGGAATTTGTATACTGTCCCAGCTCCCTAGGGTTCGTAAAAAACATCTGTCTCTTACTACTGCAAAATTCTAAGGGCTCTTTCACATTAGGGCAGATTTTCTGCGTTTTCAACGCAAAGGGTAAAGTTTGCGTTACCCAAGGTGAAATGAAAGTCCATAGACTTTCATTTTAGCTTTCACATGTAACGCAGCCTTTTTGTGCGTTGCGTTACACTGCACCCAGGCGCAGTTTTTCGGCCGACGCTAGCTTTATGCATTACAATGTTAGTCAATGTAAAACGCACACTATACGTTTTTAATCCGTTAACGCAGACAATCAGTCCCAGAATGCAACAGAGGAACAATGTAGAAAGTTGAAAATTAAAAGAAAAACAATTACCTGCGTTTTTCTATGTAACGCATTGAAAACAGATTAAAAACGCACACTCACTGCAGTGCAACGCATATTAAAACGCATACAACAAAACGTATGCTTTGAGCGTTCTCCAACGCAAACTCTAATGTGAAAGAGCCCTAAAGACTTGATGTACAACCTTACCAACAAAGGAGTCACAGTTTGAAAAAAAGTTGTAGACTTTCCCTTTTCAGCAAAAGGATTCCTAGATTCTTGTCACAGGGGCTAATGACTTTATGGCCTCTGAATACTTTTACAACAATGGAGTAAAGATTGATGTCTTAAGGCCCATACACACGTCGGATTTCCACGAACGATGGGTCGTTTGAACGTCCCGTCGTTCCATCGTTCGCCCGCTAAATCGGGCGTGTGTACAGACTGTCGTTCGCTTGATAAGAGTGAGTTTGAGCGATCTGCCGGGCGAAATCCGACGTGTGTATGGGACTTTACTGTTGCTGCTTTATTGAGAGCTTGTTGTCTCACATGGAGTCCAAGATCCTGTAATAACAGTATCAATGAGTGACATTCTGAATGTTTAGCCAAAGTTACATTGATACTATATCTTCTGTTCAGCATGTCATTGTTGTTCCTCCATATAGCATGTGCTCTCATGTAGTAAAATAATATGGCTGTGTGTGTGTGTATGTATGTACTGGGAACAGAGCTGCAACTAGGGACTTGTCAGCTGCAAGGGGATGGAGGATGCTCCGGGTAAGTAGATCTGGGGGTAGCATAGATTGCCTGACGTTTTTATCTGCATGGGAAAAACACATTGGTCCTTAGTTTTCCTGTGCAGAAAGCGAGGAGGGTGGGGGCCCATCCAAAGTTTCGCGGGGGGGGGGGGGGGGGCGGGGGCAGTGATGTCTCATTACGCCCCTGGCAGCACGGACCTGCTGGATTGGGTCCATGCTACTGTGCATGTGCAAGCTGTCCACAGTTTTGTGGAGTAGACTGCACTGGAACAGGCCGGTGGAGGAGGACAGGAGAAGCCTCTGGATCATTCAGAGGCTTCCCTCTATTAACCCATTCGCGTTCCGTCGTTTTCACTTGAGCAATGTTCACCTCCCATTCATTAGCCTATAACTTTATCACTACTTATCACAATGAACTGATCTATATCTTGTTTTTTCCGCCACCAATTAGGCTTTCTTTGGGGGGTACATTTTGCTAAGAGCCACTTTACTGTAAATGCATTTTAACAGGATGAATAAGAAAAAACAGAAACAATTCATTATTTCTCAGTTTTCAGCCATTATAGTTTTAAAATAATACATGCCTCCATAATTAAAACTCACGTATTGTATTTGCCCATATGTCCCGGTTATTACACCGTTAAAATTATGTCCCTATCACAATGTATGGCGACAATATTTTATTTGGAAATAAAGGTGCATTTTTTCCGTTTTGCATCTATCACTATTTACAAGTTTAAAATAAAAAAATATAGAAATATTTCATTTTTACTTTGATATTTAAAAAGTTTAGACCCTTAGGTAAATATTTACATGTTTTTTTTTTTATTGTAATGTTTTTTTTGTTTTTTTTTATATTAAACATTTTATTTGGGTATTTTTGGGAGGGTGGGATGTAAACCATATTTTTTTAATGTAATTGTGTGTTGATGTCATTTTTTTTTCACTTTTTGTTGTAGTTTTACTTTTTGGCCACAAGATGGCGGCCATGCGTTTGTTTACATGACGTCATTCTAAGCGTAACACATCGGGGAGGGAACAGCCAGAAAAGGTGCAGCTTCCGAGAGAAGCTGTCGCTTTTTCAGCGGGGGAGAGGAATCAGTGATCGGGCACCATAGCCCGATTCACTGATTGCCTGGCTAACGAACCGCAGGCTGGGAGCGCGCATGCACGCGCGCGATCGGCCGCTGTAGCGCGCATGGTTCCTGGACGTAGTTTCTACGTCCAGGAACCAAAATAGGTTAAAGGAAACCTAAAGTAATAAAAAAAATGCCAGTTTAACTTACAAGGGGACTCTACCAGCTCCCCGCAAGCGGCCTGAGGGTGTGCGGGACAACCGGTCCACCGCAGCGACTCACTTTAGTTTCTGGCAACTCAGCCAGTTGATGGCCACTGCTACTGCACGGCCCTGGCTGCTCGTGTCCTCGATCATGCTCCTGTTGCCAGGAGCGCAATTAAAAACTTCGATCATCAGGAGCAAGATAGAGGACACACACTGGTGCCCAGGGCCACGCAGGCACAGTGGCCATCGACTCACTGAGTCGCTATGGTTTCACTATATCCCGGCATTGCGTCTCCTCCTACCCCTTCCACCCTCCCCCCCTCCCCCCCAGCGCTTGAGCTGCATCATGTCCCGGCATGCGGCCCCAGCATGCTGTGGGAAACTACAATAACGTGAGTTACTGTGCTCTTATAGGCGCCGACAGTCCCAAGGGCAGGACCATGGCTCTGTCAATGGAGCCAATCACTGCACTCTCAGAGCAGCAGTGACTCCTGATACCATTTTTGGGGGAGAGAAAGTGCATCTTATGGCCCGAAAAATGTGGTGTGAAGTGAGCAGGAACATCACCTGACCTCCCAGAGTGCTCTAAGAGTGCTCTAAGAGTGCTCTATGCATAATATAGCCTAGGCTAAGCGTCTCTGGCAGGGTTACATACCAATTTATTTCTATAGATATAAGAAGCTGAAACCATAGTAATTATAGTAATATAATGGGTATTCTGAATAATGTATTACATTCTTCTAAATGTTGCTACTGTTCCTCTGAGTGATTACAGGGTTATTGTGGGGGTGCCTGTTTTGTCACATAACAGCAGACAGTTATTCAGTAATAGGAATCTAGGCCCAGATGAGCAGGATTGTGCTAGCCACTGATATCTGGCCCTGAAGATAGTCTAGAACAGAATAACCATGCGAGTTCTTGTTTTTTATCTGACGGATTCTATAATCTGCTGCTCAGAACATCTTGTTATAGAATATCTCAGTCAGCTTCTGTAAACTCCAACCTTTAATATTCTAAGAACCAGAGAGGCCTTGTCATATAACCAAGATTTCTGGGGAAATACAGATTTATGCTTGGTGGTTTTGCTAACGTACTTGACTGCTTTCCCTTCCTCCTGCTTCTTTACTGTGTATCATAAATTAACATTACTGCATATACTCGAACAAGTCAACTTCAAGTATAAGTCCACACGTCCCCAAAGCGGGACCTCAGATTTGTGAAAAAACACTCTTCCACGTATGTCAAGGTGTGAATCCGAACTGGAACTTTCTAATAAAAAAAAAAAAAACATACTACCTGAGTTGGGGGGCTAGCTGGATCAGGTAGCCTCAATTACCATCACTTTCTGCTGCTCCTGTAGCCAGAAATCCTTTACTTTCAGGTTCACTGGCCCCTGGGGTCTCAGGTTCAATGGCCACTGGGGTCATGAGCAGGGGCGTCCCTAGCCCCAAAGATCAGTGGCACGTGCCCCGGATCTAATCTGTGGTGCCCTGAATGTCCCCCAGGCAGAGACAGGCAGCGGGCAGCAGTACTCACCTCCGGCTGCTTGGTCTCCAGATTCTGCAGACATCTTCTCTTCTGGGCTTCTCCCCTTGGTGTCTGTGAAAGGAATCAGAAGCTAGAGCTCCTAGTGACTGATACTGAGGTGCTAATGGGAGAATCACCAGCTACAGAGAATGTCTCCAGACTTGGCGCGCGGATGGAGGAGATCCCGCTGTGCTACTATGTTGGAAAGAAGGGGCCGTAGGGAGGAACAGTGAGGACACAAACAACAATGCCTGCTCCCTGTGGAGGCTACACGGTTTCCAGCATTTCACCACACCCAACATGCCCCATAGAGGCACCACAGCACCCAGCATGGCACCACATAGCACCCAGCATGCATTTTTTTTGGGGGGGGGGGTATTAATGGAGGGGGGCTATATCCAACATTTTGCTGGGCAGGCCTACTTAGGTTCATGTAAATTTGGCTCCACCCATTACCACACCCACATTCTGGTGCATGACCACACCTATTATTCAGCTGCAGTGCCCAGGATTAGAGATGTCGGCGAACATCTCACCCTGTATTACTTCCGGGTCGCTATGACCCGGAGTAGTACGCCTGCGATGGCTCGGCGGTGCGTGTCGTAGATCACGCTCCTGTTGCCGGGCACTTTCTGCGCATGTGCATGACGTCATGAGGGACGTCACGCTCATGCGCAGAGAGTGCCCGGCAACAGGCCCGCAATCAAAGACGCACACCGCCGGCCCAGCGCAGGCATACTACTGCGGGTCATAGCGACCCGGAAGTAGTACAGTGCCCATAGAGATTCGCCCGCGAACGGTTCAGGTCATCTCTACCCAGGATCTCTAAAGGTTCATACACACCTACCAACTATCTGTCCAACTATCTGCCGAACTTGTCTGTTAAGCCTTATTCACACGCTTAACAGCGGTCTTTTATGCAGCACAATTGTCAAACAGCTTTTGTTGTGAAACAACTAAAGGGGCCCATACACCTAACGATTTTCCCGCCGAAATACGGCCGTTTCGATCACAGTGATCGAAAAGGCGGTGAAATCGCTGACAGAACGATGGATTTCCGTCCGAAATCCATCATTCCCGTCGATCCATCCGTGCGGAAGATTTTTCTCGGTCGCCGGCGGGTCGGGAGTGCGTTGATAGCGGGGTTCGAATGCCCGACGACCGACGCAATACAGCGGGTATACATTACCTGCTCCGGCGGCGCGAGTCCCCAGGTCCACCACTGTCTTCTCCGCTTGGTCCCGGCATCTTCTCCGCATTAGCTTCCGCATTCCGGCATCCGGCATAACTTCCTGTGTCACTGCAGTGACAGCGGAAGTACAAATAGAGGGCGCTCTATTTGAACTTCCGCTGTCACTGGAGTGACAGAAAGTTATACGCGGATGCCGGCCGGGAGCCGATGCGGAGAAGATGCCGGGACCAGGCGGAGAAGAAGCTACGGGGACCAGGGGACTCGCGCCGGCCGGAACAGGTAATGTATGCAGGGGGGGGGGGGGGCGGCAGCAGCGGCAGCTCCACAGATTGTGATCAGATTCAGGCTGCAATCGATTCACAATCTGTTTTGTAAAGGTGGCCATACGATCCCTATCTGCTCATATTCGATCAGAGAGGGATCTATCTTACTCGGATCTGATGGCAAATCGACCAGTGTATGGCCACCTCAAAAAAGGTATTTTGCTATTGTTCAAAAAGCTGATAAGAAGTCAATCTAATGCTTCCTGCACACTGCAAATCTATTTTGCGATTCCGATTCAGTTTCCGATTTTCAATTCCGATTTTCCCTAAATACATTCAACAGAAAAATGGATCAAAAATGCAGCTTGCAGAAAAGATTAAAAATCGGAATCGGATGTAAAAAACGATTAAAAAGCGGAATCGGAAACATAAGGTAGAGACCGAGAGCCCAATATAGTGTAGTATGTTTTGGAAATAAAGAAAGAATTAAACCGTAAGTATTGTACTTACAAACCTGGGTTACCCTTAGGCAACCACTGTATAGGCAAGTGGGGAGATTAGGCCTGTCCCCACTCAGGGCTAAGATGTCGCTCTCTGGAGAAGGAAGAAAGGAGGGGTTGTCACCCTTCCACCAAGGGTGGATAACTTGATACAAGGAAGTACAGGCACCAATAGGATAAAATCTACTAAAAAGTTTAAAATTGTTCAGGTGGCGGTGGTGGACCAACTACACCAAAAACAGGACAAACTACTGTTGATTGAAGAAGCAATAATTTATTCACATACTCCTAAAACATACCGGTAACTGCAATGCTTCTTCAATCAACAGTACTTTGTCCTGTTTTTGGTGTAGCTGCTCCACCACCGCCACCTGAACAATTTTAAACTTTTTAGTACATTTTATCCTATTGGCGCCTGTACTTCCTTGGAATCGGAAACGCATGCAGTGTGCAAGAGGCCTAAAGGTGCATACACACGCCGTATTTTTTCAAGCAACTGGTCCGTCAGACCCTCCCGTGGAGCAGTCGTTCTGCCGACAGTAGCACGTGTGTACAAGCTGTCGGCAGACTGATAAGACTGATTTTTTGACTGATCCGCCATGTGTGCCTCAACAGTTGGATTGACTTCTTATCAGTCTTATCAGCTGTTTGAACAATAGCAAAATACGTTTTTTAGTTGTTTCACAACAAAAGTTGTAGGGGGCTTAACAGACAAGTTTGGTAGATAGTTGGACAGATAGTTGGTAGGTGTGTATGAACCTTTAGGATCCTAGCCATGCCCCTGGTCGGAGGCTGCAGCTCTGGCTCTGTGTGTCTCAACACAGAGCAGGGCAGCATGGGAGAGTCAGAGCTGCCCAATCAGAGCTGGGGAAGTGGTGTTAGGAACGCCCCCAGTGGGCGTTTCGCAGGAGTGCTTCTGCAAGGCATGCCCCTTCCCCAGTTAGATGCCGACAAGCTGTGTTTTCTGGGGGTGACAGCGCGGCGCTGGGGGAGGCAGACATCGGCGAGGGGAGGGACACCGAGGCATGTCATGCAGCAGGGAACATTCCTCTGTATGAGCGGCTCTGCGCAGCTTTCTTTTAAACAATGCACAATGCCTGGCTGTCTTGCTGATCCTATGCCTCTAAAGCAGGGGTCTCAAACTCAATTTACCTGGGGGGCCGTAGTAGGCAAAGTCAGGATGAGGCTGGGCCGCATAAGGGATTTCACAATTGCGGCGCATCGCCGCCTCTGCCCGCCCCTCTCACTCTTCTTTCACAGAGAGGGGCGGGGAGAGGCGGCGATTGACGTCAGTAGGGGCAGAGCTTAAGCTGAAAGCTCTGCCCCTTCCAGGAAATGCCTGTGGATTGCCCCCCGGGCGATTTGGGGGCTCTGCAGCCCTCGTTTAGCAGCGGGGATGCGGCGGATTACTTGGGAGCACTGAAGCGAACTATAAGGAACCTTTTGCCGGCGAGGGCCACAAAATATTGTACCGAGGGCCGCAAATGGCCCGCGGGCCGCGAGTTTGAGACCCCTGCTCTAAAGGCCCATACACACGTCTGATTTTTTTAAATGACGGGTCGTTTGGACGTCCCGACGTTCAGTCGTCCGGACGTCAAATCAGGTGTGTGTACAGTCCGTCGTTCAGCTGATAAAGACTGGTCTTGAGCGATCTGCCTGGCGGATCGCTCAAGACCATTCTTATCAGCCGAACGACGGACTGTACACACGCCTGATTTGACATCCGGACGACGGGACGTCCAAACGACCTGTCGTTTTTTAAAAATAAGACGTGTGTATGGGCCTTAATACTTACAGGCAGGGAACACACTCATCTTCCAGTTTCCTGCACACCAAGTGTGCTTCTATGCAGAAAACTGCGCACGTTTTTTTCACAGCAGCTATTGTACTTAAAATGTGCAGAATCATCATGCGAAATGTCAGGTTTTTTTCTGAGTGCAAAAAACACATTAACTAGTCCATTGAACAGGTGTACTCAGTTTTTCTGTGCAGAAAATGCGCACAAAAACAGTGAAGTGTGTTCCCTGCCTTATGCTGGGCATACATAGCAGTAAACTCCCCTTATCAATCGAGCCGCTGATGGCTCGATTGATAATATCCGACAGGTCCGATGATCTGCCGGATAGAGTCCCCGCTGGCGGACAATAGCGGGGAATCGATCGGCTGATAAGGAGCGCGGACGAGCGGGGACGCAGCGGGAGTCGATCCGGCGGATTGACCCGTGTATGCCCAACATTATGCCTAGTACACACCATACAATTTTCTGTAAGATTTTCTGTATTTAGATTATTTTCTGTAAAGTCCTGGTAGAGGACTGGTCATTATCTCCGACGCATTGTCTTCTGTTTATCTCCTGCTGAGTAGAACAAGGCCTAATTGCTCAGCAGATAGATGGTTAGATAGATAATTTCCAACATGTTGGCAATTATCTATGGCAGGTAAATCTAACAGAAAGTCTTACAGAAAATTGTATGGTGTGTACTAGGCATAAAGCAGCCCATACACTCAGCCGATTTTCTGGCCGACCAATCGATCCCGATCGATCGATCAATCGATTGCAAATTGGTTCGCCAATCGACCGATCAACGGCCGATTTCGATCAATTTCGATGGATTTCCATCGAACTTGCAGGGTGGAAAATTTAGGTCGATCTGATGAGATTGCTTATCAGTTTGCATTGGCCTTAATGGAAATCTGATGGCAAAAAAATGCCATCAGATCGAATTTCAATAGATTTCAAACTGAAATCTATTGGAATTCTATCCTGGTAAAAAATGTTCTAAAAACGCATCAGATAGATCATCAGATGCATTTCTTATCTATCTGCTGCCAATCTGACGAGTGTATGGGCACCTTAAGCCATAGACCCTGAACAAGCATTCAGATCAGATTTCTATGACAAATCCGACAAGATTAGCTGCATGCTTGTTTCAGGTGTGTGATATAGACCCTACTGACCAGAAAGATCAGCAGGGCTGCCAGGCAACTGTTAGGGCTGGAACCCACAAGAGCGTTTTTTTGAGCATTTTGGCAGCGCTGCGATACGCTAGCGCTTTGCCAAAACGCTCATCTGATGTTAATGGATGGGGCAACTTCCACAGGAGCGTTTGCGTTTCCAAGAAACGCAAACGCAGGACATGCAGCATTTTGGGAGCGCTAGCGCTTCAATGTAAAGTATTGAAACGCTAGCAGAAACGCTCAGAACTGAGCGGTTCTGCTAGCGTTTTGCGGTTCAGCACACTGTAACAAATTGAAAAATAATTCACAGGACCAATCAGGAAAAAACCGCAAAACGCAAACCGCAACGAAAAAAAAAAAATGTTGCAAAACGCGCACGAAAACCCGCATGAAACCGCTTGCAAACTGCTCATACAAAACGCTACCGCTTGCGATTAGCGATAGCGGTTTGCAGTGGGTTCCAGGCCTTATTGTTTAAAAGGAAATAAATATGGCAGCTTCCATAGGTCTCACATCTTCGGGTTCCTTTTAAGTTAGTTAACATGTTTTTGAAAAAATATGTTATGTCTTATTTCATCTTTTTATTGCATTGATTTTATCTGTTCATTAACACTGGGGAAACTTTCCTTTTGTTTGTAGGGTAGTCTGAACAGTTTTGTTTTTTGGATTGGTACTTATCGCATCCATCATTGTGATTTTTTTTTTTTTAAAATAAGGCTCTTGTGTCTTTACAGGGGTCTATAGATTACTATAGTATTTAAGCTTCAAACGTAGACCCTTTAAGTTCTAGAGTTGCCTTTAGAGGGTTGAAAGACTTGCTAGGCCTTGTAGTTTCCCTTCAGATGATGTACTGCAGGCTGCCACTGAGTATTATGCCCATCACAAACCATGCAATTTCCCACCAGATTGAGAGGTTGAACCAATCATTTCCGACAGGTCTGATCAGATTTCTGATGGATTTTCCGATCACTTCTGTACAAAATCAGTTGGACACCTGATCGGACCTGTCGGAAATTATAGACTTGACTCCTCGATATGATGGGAAATTGCATAGTGTGTAGCAGGCGTTCTAAACAGCAGTCAGACTGGTGAGTGTGGGGCTGCAGTTTAGCTGCTCTGCAAGGATAAGGAAGGGATTTATCTAATCATGTGAGATTAGCAGAGAGTATCCCAGCAGGATGAGACACATTATGACTAGAGATGGCCCGAACGGTTCCAGGCGAACTTCCGATGGTTCGCGTTTGCCATGTAACGCAAACTTTTCCGGCAGTTTGGTTCGCCCCCATAGTGCACCATTAGGGTCAACTTTGACCCTCTACATCACAGTCAGCAGGCACATTGTAGGCAATTAGGCTACACTCTCTCCTGGAGCCCCAAACCCCTTATAAAAGGCAGGCAGCGCTGGCCATTACACTCACTAGTGTGACTGCATTAATTAATGAAGGGACAGCTGCTGGCAGACTCCCATAGGGAAAGATTAGTTAGGCTCTTGTTGGCTTGCTCCTGGCTGATTCTTATTGCTAAAATAGCACCCCACAACAGCTCTTTTGAGAGCTAATGTTCTCCTGATATGTGGTTTTTTTTTTGTGTTGCCCACTGACACTGCATTATATAGCCCTATCTGTTGCAGCTGGACCTTGGTAATTGCTATTAATGTGCCAGCCAGGCCCTGCCTAACTATCTATACTGGGACACCTACCTATGCCTAGCTAACTACTGGGACTCCTACCTATGCCTACCTACATACAAGAAGATAAGAAGGTTGTTGCTTCATTGTGGAAAGACCAAATTTGATCAGCTGGACAGTCACTGTTGTTCTATCATTGAGCTACCACAGCCCGGCGACCATATGGGCTTGAAAACCGCCACAGCCTGCACTCTCGCCATGGTGCGCACCAGTCCAGCACGGCCGTCACTACGCAAACAGCTATTTGCGGTGCGTTACACAGTGCGTTTGGTGTGTCAGTGTGAAGCAGTACTCTAATTACACTCCCTGATTGATGTATACACATGCAAGATGTTTTAAAGCACTTTAGGCCTGCAATTTAGCATTCAATGTGATTTCTGCCCTTAAAACACTGCTTTGTGTCAAATCCAGATTTTTCCCCGGGACTTTTGGCATCTATACCACTCATCCATGCAAAAATTCAGATGTTAGACCCCTTGAAACATCTTTTCCATCACTTTTGTGGCCAGCATAAGTGTTTCTAGTTTTCAAAGTTTGCCTCCCCATTGAAGTCTATTGCGGTTTGCGAACGTTCGTGCGAACCAAACCTTTTGCGGAAGTTCGCGAACCAAAAATCGGAGGTTCGGGCCATCTCTAATTATGACTTGTCTGCTCCTCCAGCACTGATCAGAGGGAGGCTGGTGTATTCTGGGGATTTCACTGCAGCTGCTATTCTCTCCACTATGCAACCCAGCCAGAGCCGGAACATCCACAAGGCAATCCTAAGCAGCTGCCTAGGGCCTGGGGAAGATTCTAGGGGCCTGGTAGATGCTAGCTCCGAGATTGCTTCAGTTTTATAATCTTGATTATTATGATTTTAGGATTAATCAATAGCACAAACAGTGTACATAATTATGACAAAATCATCTTAATATTGAAGGCTGAACAGCAATAGCTGGGTTAGGATCAACCATATAATTGACTGAAGTCAGGCTTCACAACATGTGAAAAAAAAGGTTAATATCTGAATGTAATCTAAAGCCCCATCTACACCATACAATTTTTTGTCCGATTCGATTCATTGATTCAATCCATCATGTCCGATCGGGATTCGATTCGATTCAATTTGCCATTACAAAACAATGGCAAATTGAATCGAATCCTGATCAGACATGTTGGATTGAATCGAATCAAATCAATGAATTGAATCAGACAAAAAATTGTATGGTGTAGATTGTGCTTTAAGGAGCACATTATAATACCAGGCACATGGTGGTACCAACTTAGTAAAAACGTTTGCATAGTGAGGCAGGCACAAGACTTAGCCATGCAAGGGGCCCACCCCCGGATTTACTGTCAGATCGACTTTTTTAAACAGGTCTGATCTGATTTCCGTACGGAAAATCGTTAGAAAAATCGATTGGAAATCAGATTGGACATGTTGGAAATAATCGATCTGACATCAAATTTGTCAGAAATGTGTATTGTGTGTACCCAGCATAACACATAAACAGATATGGATGGGACATGTAAAGCCTTTACACTGACGGATGGATGGATGGATGGAGGGTGGGTAGTTCTACAGTCTGTACTCCACAAGCAGGTCCTGATAACTATACAGCGGGGACACAATGCAGACTGATGACTGGCGATGTTCTATAGACGCCTGCACAATGCACACAATCAGCTGGAAGCAGAACAAAGAGCTGCCTCCTGAACATTCAGCTGATGCCATCATCAGCCATTGTGCTGGTCTGAGGGGCCGGGTGACAATGACGGGGACGTGTAGCTATTCCTCATCCACCTATACCGTGCAATTCACACAGGCCTTCCCTCACATGATCATGCAGTCGGCCCCTAAGCTGTTTATAGGAAAGACTTTCAAGAGGAAAAAAAATCCATACATTGCAGAGTGATTATGTATCTATCTATCTATCTATCTATCTATCTATCTATCTATCTATCTATCTATCTATCTATCTATCTATCTATCTCTGATACCTGTAAAAAAAAGCTAAAACTGACACTTACCTGGGGCTTCTATCAGCCCCCTGCAGCTGTAATGTTCCGCGCTGTCCTCCTCCCATGCTCCGTTCCCTACTGCTGGTAATCTGCCAGTTATTTGTCTAACTAGACGAATAGAACTGCGGATGCGCGGGCGGTGGCCGCAAGCGTGCTCACGGGCGCACAGTCGCAGATCTATTAGTTAGACAAATAATTAGCAGGTTACCGAAGGCGGGGAATGGAGCATGGTAAGAGGATGGCGCGGGACATTACAGCTGCAGGAGGCCAATAGAAGCCCCAGGTAAGTGTCAGTTTTTTGACAGGTATCAGAGAACCCCTTTAAAGGGGCACTATTGCTAATTTCATCTTTTTTAGACCCTTTAGCATACATATGTGTTGTTGGAGGAATGATGTTTCTCAGTAAGTAGCTGCAATGAAACGGACACCTATTGTTGTCCGTTTCTATGGGAACATGACCGGCTTCTGCCGCTAGATTGCGCAGTTCGGAAGCCGGTCAGGTTCCCATAGAAATGGACAACAATAGGTGTCCGTTTCATTGCCAGCTTAGGTAAAGCATTTTGCGGTTTTGTGTAGCGGTTTTGGTGTAGTAGATTTCATATATTGTTACAGTAAAGCTGTTACTGAACAGCTTCTGTAACAAAAACGCCTGCAAAACCGCTCTGAACTGCCGTTTTTCAGAGCGGTTTGCGTTTTTCCTATACTTAACATTGAGGCAGAAACGCATCCACAATCCAAAAAATGCCTCACCCAGGGAGTATGCGTTTCTGCAAAACGCCTCCCGCTCTGGTGTGCACCAGCCCATTGAGATACATTGACCAAGCGTATCCGCAGCTGAAAAAGCCGCTCGGTGTGCACCAGCCCTATGTGTGTTTTTTTTCTGCCTCTTACATGTCATGTTTTTGATCAAGATTGCAGAGACAACTAGGGTCAGATTTGTACATTTTACTGCCCAAGGCCACAGTGCCCCCTGACCAACTGCATCTGCAGTTAAAATGACATTGAAGTGTCTGGTATATGGCAACATCCAAGCTAGTAATTGTGTAATTAAATTGGTTTATGAGTTTAGTTGGTATAAAAATATCTAGGATAGCAGCGCTATAAACCCCAATGCATGTACAGGTTTCTTTGTATCAATTGTAGAACAGGAGGTGAAGAGGCGCCCAATAGGTATATAAAACAATAAAATTCAAAAAGAAGAGGTGGCTTACCTCATAGACGACAAATCACTTTAGAAAAATAATTTTAATAGTAATTAAGCACTGGCAACGCGTTTCGTGGGACCCAGCCCACTTCCTCAGGCCAAGCAAAGTGCCGCTCTGTCTATCAAGCAGCGTTTGGGGCGCTTCAAACGCGGCTTGATAGACAGAGCGGCACTTTGCTTGGCCTGAGGAAGTGGGCTGGGTCCTACGAAACGCGTTGCCAGTGCTTAATTACTATTAAAATTATTTTTCTAAAGTGATTTGTCGTCTATGAGGTAAGCCACCACTTTTTGAATTTTATTGTTTTTAAAGTGTTTTATATACCTATCGGGCGCCTCTTCACCTCCTGTTGTACCGTACTCCCTCCGCTCCAAAGTGAGGGGAGTCCCACACATCTAACCCAAGGTGGAATTCCACCACCTCATAGGTCTACAGTGCGGGATTTTTCCAAGAGAGCGACCGCCTCCAGGACTGCTGGTATACCTGAGTGGAGTCAGGTTAAGATACTCCACCTGCCTAAAGTGTTCAGTTGCCCCTCATGCAACCCACCTTTGTGAGTATTCCTTTGTCTAACCCCCCCCCCCCCCCCTTTTCGAATTTTTCATCTTTTTTGTGACATACTGCACCACTTGGGCTCCCGTTGTCTTTGTGTTTTTTCCCCAGTACTTCATATCAATTGTAGAAGAGGAGAAAGGAGGCACAGTGCCCTTACACACCTTTTATTTCTCAGTAGGGTATCACATACATCAGGTTGAAGTGGGGGTTAGGTAGATGGCCCAACAGCCGTTTCGCGTATTAGCGCATCATCAGAGGCAATAACCTTCATGTCATACATTATATAATTATACAGATACATTTGCTGGGACTTGAGGACTGAGTTTACTATATCCAGAGGTTTATTAGAGCAGTTTACTATAACTGGATTCTACTATAGAATAGTAAATCACTTTTTCCAGTCCTATTGAGTTTACTATAAAGGGATTCTACTGTATGTGTAAAGTAGAAGTCGCCTGTCAAGTTAGAGGAGTGCAGAGCTCTTTCAGTGTCAGTCAGTGACCTCTAGTGGTGACCAGAGTCTGATGCAACCTATAAAGCTCGTTGTTAGATGATCACCAGGAAGCTGTAGGCAGGGCCGGAGCTACAATAGGAAAAAATGGGCAATTGCCCCAGAGCCTGCAGGGGCCCCAAAGGTGTCCCTCCCCATCTTAACTGTTGCTCCCCAGGGACTCTGCAGAGTCTGTTAAGTTGGGAGGTGATTAGGGGAGGGTCAGCAGCCAGCTCAGGGGCCCAGAAGGGAAATTTGGCTGCAACAAAGGGCCTCTAATGATGCTTTTTGATGGGGGGGTGTCTGTTGGGGGGGCTCCCAGGCTAATTTTGCCCTAGGGCCCAATTGTTACTTGAACCGGCCCTGGCTGTAGGCTGTGTAAAGGTGGCCATACGCCCATCAATCTTCCCATTCAATTTCTTGAAGAATTCAATCCCACATGTTGGGGCGGTAGATTTCTGACAGATTCGTTCCATCAGGCAGAGCTAAAAATCCTATTGCAATCTATTGAACATTGATGTGCTGTGTGATGGTAGGAATCCATCCCTTTCTTATCAGATTCTGGTCAGAGAAGGATCGATTGTTTTTCCACAAGGGGAGGCAATCTGTGCCTGTATGGCCATCTTAATGCACCCTCGGACAGGGCTTTCGAAGCACATGGTCTGTAGCAGGATTAGCATTGATGGGAGAGCCCTTGTCAATCATTTTGAGGCTTCTCTTCTGTCTGTCAACCTGTTTATTAATACAATGTAACTATTCTTTATCATGGTAGGAAAAAAAAAAGTGTGCCTGCGCAGTATGCTCCCAGTGATGTCAGCGGGAGCGAGGACACGGCGGCACAAGCAAAGTGATTTGTGAGTTTAAAGTCGCAAATTCCGGAAGTGAACTGGAGGCGGGGCCGAAGCATTGGCGAGTGGCTGCGCGGGCACAGGATGTCTGCGGGGGACCATTCGAAGCCCCAGGTAAGTTCAACTTCCCCCCCTCCCGCAGCATTCCTTTAACTGTTCCACAGAGGAGCTCACAACCGAATTCCTTTCATAGGCATATGCCTATGTATGTATAGCGTAGTGTATGTATCATAGTCTAGGCCGTAGACTCTAGGGCCAAATTAAAGGGGAATAAAGTGTGCGTGGTGTGTGTGGTGTGTGTGTATGTGTGGTGTGGTGTGTGTGTGTGTGTGTGTGTGTGTGTGTGTGTGTGTGTGTGTGTGTGTGTGTGTGTGTGTGTGTGTGTGTGTGTGTGTGTGTGTGTGTGTGTGTGTGTGTGGTGTGGTGTGGTGTGGTGTGTGTGTGTGTGTGTGTGTGTGTGTGTGTGGTGTGTGTGTGTGTGTGTGTGTGTGTGTGTGTGTGTGTGTGTGTGTGTGTGGTGTGTGTGCGTGGTGTGTGTGCATGGTGTGTGTTTTTAAAAAAATGCAGTTTTTAAAGTGAATGGGAACACATATTTAAATAAAAAAGTCAGATACTCACCTAAGGAGAGGGAGGCTCTGGGTCCCATAGAGCATTCCCTCTCCTCTCCCAGTCCCCGTTACTGCGCTGGCTCCCCCGCAGTGGTATTCGACTGTTTCGGTCAAATACAGCAATTTCCCCGCCGAAGGGAGGCTTCGGAAATGCTTCAGGAGTCCGAGTGCTCTAAAGACGGGCCACTCTACACTGCGCACGCACGAGCACCCTCTGACGCATTCGCACAGTATAGAGGCGCCTGTGTTCTGGAGGACTCGGCTCCAGAAGACCCAGCGGTGGGGGAGCCAGCGCAGCACCGATGGCATTGGGAGAGGAGAGGGAAGGCTCATTAGGACCAGAGCCTTCCCTCTCCTTAGGTGAGTATCTGACTTTTTTTAAATTTAAATATGGATTCCCATTAGCTTTAATTTATTTAAAAAAAAAATACAAATGGCAGCAATCAAATACCACCAAAAGAAAGCTCTATTTGTGAGAAGAAAAGGAGGTAAAATTAATTTTGGTGCTAAGTTGTATGACCAAGCAATAAACCGTTAAAGTGCCGAATTGTGAAAAATAACCTGGTCACTAGGTGGGTATAAACCTCTGGGGCTCAAGTGGTTAACCTGTCAAGTCGTAAAGACATCTTCAGAAACGTCTGTCTAAAATCACACTGGATGCTGTGACACAAGAGAAGACAGAAACCCTCAGTCTTTAGAACTATTTCAAAGATAACCGTATTTTTCAGGCTATAAGAAACTTTTTCTCCCCCAAAAGTGGGCGTAAAAGTCAGTGCAATGTATGGTGCGAATAATGCAAATGAACAGCCAGGTGTTCCCCCAAAAACAACTGCAGAGTGCAGCGAAAGCTCTTACCTATCCAGATGTACACTCAGAGTCCTCCGTCTCCACCCTCCTCCGGCCTTTGAAAGCCCTTGTGTCCGAGTAATTGCAAGGAGGAGCGCATGCAAGGCCTGGCTCATGCATGCGCATTAGGGATGCGGCAGTTTTTCAAAGTACTTGAGGACACGAGGGCTTTGTAGGGCCGTACGAGGAGTACTGAAGAGCATTTGACCCCAGGTGGTTGGGTAGCTTCTACCAGGGATGGCACAGGATTGGCTCGTAGTGGAGAGGGCCGAGAAGGCTTTTCGGTATAGAGTCCTCCCCTCTACATAGCTATAATTAACCTTTTTTAGCTTCAGACCTGCTTTAACCGGAATATTATGTCTCAACCTATTTATGGAGGGGAGATATATTTTGGTGGCACATGCTTATATGGATGTAAGGTTGAGATTTGGTCGGGGGAGTGGTTTATATACCCATGAAGTTAGACAACACAGCGTTAGTAAATCAGAATCACTATGTTTTAGCAGCTGCACAAAGGGGAGAACATTTGGCCACATCTTCTGCAAAGCATCTCGTACAGAGATACGTGCGCCTCACCCCCCCCCTCCCATGTGGTATGGACGCCTCAGGGGCAGTTGGGGTAGAGTTCTTTCAAGGCCACCAGATAAGACTTCTTTCAGCTGGCTAATTAAGTGTCCAGACAGCTTTCTGTGCACAACATTTTCATCTGGGGAAAGCAGAATGTTCTTCCAGATGCTTTAAAAATCCATTAATGGTATCGATCTGCCCATAAATGAATGGCTGCATGGTAACAAGACAAGAGTTCTGAGAATTCTGCAGCCTCGGCGTGGCTGTGGAGGAGAGAGGGGTTCAGTGCAGCAGAGAAATGTGGAGCAGATTTAGTCTCTTCCTCAGATTTAGTGCGATTTCCAGCAGCCAGATCCCAGAGTTTAAAGAAGAACTCCAGTAAAAAAATAATGTAATAAAAAAAGTGCTTCATTTTTACAAGAATTATGTATAAATGGTTTAGTGAGTGTTTGCCCATTGTAAAATCTTTTAAATCCCTGATTTACATTCTGACATTACATGGTGACATTTTTACTGTTGGCAGGTGATGTAGCTGCTGCATGCTCTTTTGGCAGTTGGAAACAGCTGTAAACAACTTTTTCACACAATGAAACAAGGTTCACAGACAGGAAACTGCCAGAAGTACCACGGTCCTCAGTTTCTTGTGGGAGGGGTTTCACCACAATATTAGTCATACAACGCCCCCTGATGGTCTGTTTGTGAAAAGGAATAGATTTCTCATGTAAAAGGGGGTATCAGTTACTGATTGGGATGAAGTTCAATTCTTGAGGACCGCTGTGTTAAACCCCTCTAGTGACCAGGCCATTTTTTGCTAATTGGGCCACTGCAGCTTTAAGGCAAAGCTGCAGGGCCGCACAACACAGCACACAAGTGAAACCCCCCCCCCCCCCCCCACCACCACCACCACCAAACAGAGCTTACTGTTGGTGGGATCTGATTCTCTCCCCCCCAGTGTTTATTATTTTTTTTTCTACAAATATTTTATTTTTAAACACATTTCTTTATTTTATACTTTTTTTTTTTTTACTAAACCCTCCCTCCCCCCGCTGGCCAATCGCTGTGATCAGCTGTCATAGGCTTCAGCCTATGACAGTGGATCACCGCCTACACACTGCAGGGGACAGCCGTGTCGCACTGCTGTTCCAAATACAGCGATGCTGCAGATCGCCGCGCTGTACAAAGTAATTAGTTGCCGTCTAACAGTCTCCCGAGTGGCGATCACCGCTGGGAGACTGAAGGTGGAGCTGAGCTCGGAGCCAATGGGCGTGGAGCAGTCGGCAAGAGGTTAAAGAGAAACTCCGACCAAGAATTGAACTTTATCCCAATCAGTAACTGATACCCCCTTTTACAGGAGAAATCTATTCCTTTTCACAAACTGACCATCAGGGGGCGCTGTATGGCTGATATTGTGGTGAAACCCCTCCCACAAGAAACTCTGAGGACCATGGTCCTTGTTGTTTCTTGTCTGTGAACCTCGTTGCATTGTGGGAAATAGCTGTTTACAGCGGTTTCCAACTCCCAGAAAAAAGTAAGCAGCAGTTACGTCACCTGCCAGCAGTAAAAATGTCACAATGAGATAAATGTCACAATGTAAATCAGGGAGAGGAAAGATTTTACAATGGGCAAACACTGACTAAATCATTTATACATAATTATTGTAAAAATGAAGCACTTTATTACATTATTTTCACTGGAGTTCCTTTTTAAGTACTTTGCAGTACTGGATCGGAGTTTTAAAAGGCATGCCCATGAGAGGTGCTTGGAGTCCCTTTAAAGAATGCCTCCAAAGAAAAGGACAAAATCTGTCACTTAAGGTTCTGTCTTAAAGGACAACTGAAGTGAGAAGAATATGGAGGTTGCCATATTAATTTCCTTTTAAATAATACTAGTTGCCTGGCAGCCCTGCTGGTCTATTTGGCTGCTGTAGTATATGAATCACACCAGAGAAAAACATGCAGCTGATATCAGATCTGACAATGTCAGAAACAGCAGATCTTCTGCACTTCTGCATGCTTGTTCAGGGTCTAAGGCTAAAAGTATTAGAGCGAGATGATCAGCAGGACAGGCAGGCAACTGGTATTGCTTAAAAGGAAAAATATGGCAGCCTCCATACTCGTCCTTTAATGCTGCCAGGATCAGGGGTTCTCAGGGTCAACAACTCACCTGTAGTCCATAAGATATGTGGAGCTCCATCACCACCCCCTAAGAAAAACTACCATGGTGTTTTTATTTCTAAAGTCTGCTGCAGCTCTAGCCACCCCCACCTGACTTGCTGCAGCCCACCTCCTCCTCAGCAGGCACAGTCTAATTGGTGGCTACCAAGGTGGGGGTGGCCAGAGTGTGGAAAAAAAAAGGACGTCTGTCTTGTCAAAGGAGAGGGTGGATCTTTACCTGTCTCATGAATTATGGGCTATTCGGTGAGTTGTTAACCCCGCGTTACAGCACCACCTGGAGGACGGAGGAAAAATTGCAGCGCTGACTTCCACGGAGGTAAGTACTGGGGTTGCTGCAGGCGTTCGGGCGACATGATTTTTAGGGTCTGAAACGTGCTGAAAAGACCCTAAAATCTGGAAATAATCATACCGCCGGAGGTTGTTAATATACCTGTAAGACTGAAGCAATGCACCTGACATCGAAGCTTAATAAAATACTAATTGTAGGACTAGAATCATTTTTACGGACCTAAAAAAATGTGATGCAAGTTTTTCCGTGCATCCGGGTTACATTAGGGAGAGCCGAAACTGCTGGGTGACAGAATACTCCAGTCATTGTTAGAAGTCATAATGGGGCTGCTATTCATCAGCGGAAAAGGGAACTTCTAACCAGGGCCGGATTTACCATAAGGCACTGTAGGCATGTGCCCACAGGTGCCTGATGGTGGAAAGGCGGCTCATTTCCCTCCCCAGTGCCTCCCTCTCTCCGCAGAGTCCTGATGAGAGTGTAAATGGGAGGTTACTCACCCAGCTCTCAGCATTCCACTGACGAGATCTCCCTTCAGTCGATGGCACCACTGCCTACTTAATACTAAGGGTACCTCTGGCAACCTAATGCTAAGGGACACCTGTAGCTACCTATGACAGGCAAGGGAAGTAAGGGAGAAGTGACAGTTGGGCCAGCCAGCACACTTGCAATGCAGTTTGGTGGAGGTTTGTAGGTTCAAGTAGGGTGAAGTCTGGGGTGCCAGGACACCTGTGCCTATAGGCTCCTGGGAGGTATATCCGGGTCTGCCTCTAGCCGTAATTCATTTTAACCCAAAGAAAGAACACAAGCAGTTTTTTTTTCTGAAGATTAGAATTTTAATTGCAAATCATAAATGCCGATCTAATAAAATAATTTGCTCTAACCATTTTATTAGGAAATAAATAAATACAAAGGAAAAGAAAGTTGTTTTTGGGGCAGAAGAGAAAAAAAAATAAGGATATATGAAGAGGTTGGTGAGGGTGTTGCGCGGTGTGGAGAATGCTGGAAGGAGAGGTTGCGGGACACGCCCACTCTGCACTGTATATACACAAGAGGAAGGGGAAAATCACTTCCTGCCATCGTCACAGACCAGGGAGAATGTGGCGCCGGGGAGGGAGGAGGCAGCTGGAATACTACACAAGCCTTTACCCTCAAAGAACAACTCTACTCCACATCGATGGAAGGAATCTGCGAAGGGGTAATGCCCTCCAGTGAAATCTCCACTACTGGGAATGAGTGTTTCATATCGGAATGCTGTTCCGAATGATTTGGAACAGAACAAGTATTTGAAGCACTATGGAGAGCGGAGGGAGGAGGTGTTAACTTGAAGCGCAACTGAAACCTGTTAAAACAACAAGAGTTTCACTTAACTGGTGCCTCTGCCAGCCTCCTGCAGCTGACCTGTGCCCATGCAGCCACTGACTGATGCTCTGGTACCTCGCCACTTTTCACTTTGCACAGCTTAAGTGCACTGCACAGCCCTGGCTGCACACATCCTCGTTCACGCTCCCGTGGCCAGACGCGTACTGCACAGGTGTAGTGGAGATTTTCTCGTGCTGCGCCTGCGCAGAGCGCTCCTGGCTACAGGAACTAGGATACGCGTGGCCAGGGCGCAGTGGAGGTCGACTTAGAAGCCGGCTTCCAGTACGAGAAAAAAGTGAGCCGCGGCGGGGGAACTGAGGATCGGTCCAGGATGGCGAGGGCAAAAGGTGGCTGCAGGGGGCTGGTAGGAGCACCAGGTAAGTGAAGCTCTCTTTTTTTTTTTTTAACAGGTTTCAGTTCCGCTTTAATCTTGACGTGCCTCCATGCACTGCCCTCCATGCTGCCTTCCATGTCTCAACACTTCTACACAGCCGGAAGTAGGATATAGCTGGAGAGATGGAACGCACCATGGAGGGCACTGTACATTGAATTAACACCCCCACCCCCCCATGGTCTGGTCCATGGAATGCTCATCCTTGTTTACGGTACACCCACTTTAGGGGGAGGCCTGTCCACACCCCAGACTATGGCTAGTAATGGGTTACACTTGGGTCATTTTGTGAAGAATCCATAGGCATTCCCCCGTGGGGCTGCAGCCCATCGTCAGCCACATGGAACACATACAGACTCATTTTAGGCAGAGTTGCTCCTTAAAGTGCTACGCCAGCATTTCTTTTTAAATACAGTGTGGAAGAATTGGAAAGTGTTTTAGTTGCGGTTTGCGTTCCTACTGGTAAAATGTCGCCTCTCTTGCTGTTGCAGTGCAGCTCCTGGACACGAATGAGGTAAATGTCCTGTTTCTCCTGGTTGGAGCCCTTTCCTGAAAGGTCACAGATGCTGGTCTGGGGCATAAGAATGTAGATGTAATGGTGTTTAGCAGCACACGTTCTCCGCCACCAGGAGACTGAAGTACAAATGTTGTGCTGGAAACTTGGCCTAAATCAACAAAAACCTCCTCTGCAGGGCAGATGTTTTCAACCCTCATGTGATTTGAGCAGAGGGTGAGGACTGCTGGAAGATTTGCAGGTTATTGGATCACTAGTAATACAAAGCTGCAGTGTCATTTTCTTAAATCCAGGTTATCCCGGGTTTTATCACAACACTTCCTGCTACAGCGGTATCCCAACAGACACTTTATTCACCAATTACTGATCTTCACTCTTCAGTTCATTTTGTCGACTAAAGAGAACCTGAAGCATAAAAAAAGCAAATGCTTACCCAAGGAAAGGGAAGCCTCTGAATCCACGCAGTCCTCCACTGCTCGGGACCCTACTGCACATCACAACCACGCTCCTCTTCTTGCACGAGTGCAGCCGCACTGCACTAGTGCAAGAGGGGCCGCACGTATGCAGCCACACATGCGGCTCTGGCTTACTGCACTGGCGTGGCCATGCTCATGTAGGCGTAGTATACCCGTGTTTGAGGAGGAGCGCAGCCAGGAGCTCTTTGTCTGACTCCTTCGGAGGGAGGAGTCCACAATCGGCAACGGTAGATGGGAAGCATGCGAAGGTTTCTTCAGAACCCAGAGACTTCACTCCTCCCAGGTAAGTATCCTAATGAGTCTTCCTACGCCGTCCTCTGTCCCACGGGGGTCTCGCTGCAGCCCTCCGAACAGCCGGCGACTGTGCCGACTGTCAGTTCAATATTTACCTTTGCTGGCTCCAGCGGGGGCGCTGTGGCTGCTTTCCGTTCCGAACTACACGGAAATACCCGATCTCATTCGGGTCCGCTCTACTGCGCAGGTGCAGGAAACTTGCGCCTGCGCAGTAGAGCAGATCCGACGGCGATCGGGTATTTCCGTGTAGTTCGGAGCCGACAGCCGTCAGAGCGCCTGCGCAGGAGCCAGGAAGGTAAATATGGACGTCACTGCTGCACGGACTCCACGGAGGGCTGCAGCGAGACCCCTGACGGATGGAGGACGGCGTGGGAAGCCTCATTAGGATCCGGAGGCTTCCCCCACCCGAGGTGAGTACCCCCCAGGGGATCTTTTCATGTTACAGATCCTCTTTAAAGCTACGTATGCGACTCCAAAGTGATCCCGAATAATTTCGTCAGTAATCCAAAATGTGAACGTAGACACAACTTATAGAATATCCAGGCCAGGTTTGCCTATCCTCAACATTCTCCAGTTTTGCAGAACCCAAATGAAATTCCTCACTGTGAACAGGCACGCTATAAAAAGAGAGAGTTCGGCTTAGTGATGCCCCAATGTTCACGACCACCAGAGGGTGCAATGCGTCTCCACTGTATCCAAAACTTTACAAAAAGAAAAACCGGTTACGTCACCACCAAATGTATCTAGTGCCCCTTTGTTAGGAAGGTGACAATATAGGGCAACTGTACATGTGCATATGAGTACGGTTACCCGTCTGCACCTCCCCTCCCCCCACCATGCCTAGGATGCCTGGATACAGAAATCTAGCCACTACAAATGGTCAGTAAGATGCTAATATTTGTGACTTGCATGGACATTTAATACATCTTATATAAAAGCTTTAAAGGACACCCAAGGCGAAAATAAACGAATGAAATAAACGATTGTATCCATCTTTCTTCTCCTAAAAATGACTTTTTAAGATAGTCCACAGTTATGTTTCAATCTACTTTTTAAGTTTTAACTGTTTTATTGTTTTTGCTCAATGACACATTCATTGAAGTATGCCAGAGCTAAAATCTATGAACTATTGACCCTTTCTATCTTTTTCCTGCTCTCAGGAGCCATTTTCTACTAGGAAAGTGTTTTATGCTGGGAATACACCATGAGAATTTTTGGCAGACAGATGGTTCAACAGATAATTTCTGACATGTCCGATCTGATTTTTGATCATTTTTCTGATTGATTTCTCATAGAAGAGAAAGGAAATTGATCGGACAGTAAATCTGCAGAAAAATCTCATTGTCTATTTCCAGGATCATAGCTGGAATTTCTTATCAGTGAGGGTCACACTGTAGTCGGACCCAGTCCAGACTCAGACAGGCACAGCCACTTATATACCCGATGTTTAACTCTTTCAGGCAGAGAAAAAAAAAATGGAACGCAGCATAGTTATTTGTGTGCTAGGCACTGTACATACACATGTCCATCTCATCATGTCACATGTCACCTCGGTCCTTCAATAAACCAACCACAGAAAATGACAGCTGAGGCAACAATGTCCTTTCCCTCCAGTTTATTTATACAAAGTGTTTTATAGTTTCTTATCAGTGAGGGTCACACTGTAGTCACTTCCTGTCTGAGTCAGGACAGAGTCTGCAACTTGCATACCTGATAAACTTTTTAAGGCAGAGAAAGAAAAAATGGAACACAGCACAGTTATTTGTGTGCTAGGCACTGTACACACACGTCTATGTCATGTCACATGTCACCTTGGGTATCCTTTTAATTGGGACATGCAAATGTATTACCTGCCGGTTTGTCCCAAATCAAATCTGCATACGACTTGCATTAATTGCAGAATTCTATGCATCTCATTGACCATGTCTAATGGCTACTGTGGCCTAGTGCCCCTCCAACGCACACCGGCAGTTGTAGAGAACAATCAAATCAGGAGGCAAACTGGAAGGCGGGGCTTCTGACAACAGCCCAGAGGCCACACCCTCTGGCCCACTTCCTACCTTCTTTGGGTAGACAGGAGAGGATTACTGTTGTTCTCTACGAGTACGTAGCTACTCACAATCGAAATTTAAATTAAATTGTGCCGTCACCAATAGACGATGCGTTCCAATCGCGAGCCACATAACACCACCACTTCCTCCGTCAAACCAGGAAGGAGGAAGTGGTGGAGTTACATGGACTGTGAGTGAAACGCATTATCTATAAGCAACGGCAAAAGTAAGTAACCCCCCCTCCCCGGGAGATCTAATTTAAATTTTGATTATGAAAAGCTACGTACTTGTAGAGGATGTCACCTCCGTTCCTGGCAGACAGGGCCGATTTGGGGGACATTAGGCCCCAGTAGATCTCTGTCTCTAGATATCCAAAGACTAATTTCTTTTGCTGTACTTTGGGTAGTAAATCTTTCTGGACTTGCTAGTTTCCTATGTAATGCTGAAGCTCTGGTTTTAACACAAAGGATTCGCCTGAAACCCAGGCTCTAATGTTTATTCGCCAAAACAAGATGGTCGCTGGCAGAGATTAGTGGCCAGCCGAACGTTCTATTGGGAAGTCCGGAACCTCATAAAGCATAGAGTATGAAGAGCATGAAGACGATGTGCTGCCGGAGCCCCGAGTCCTGTGTGATTTGTCACTCTGTAAAGTCCAGTATCCCTGAGTAAAGGAACCGCTGCAGTGTCGGGGCGCTCTCAGCACCACAGGGAGAGTCTACACCTCTCAATACCTTGTAGTATTTCTGGACTCGTCTTTATTGTTGTGAAGATTGTTCTGTAGGCCGGTCAATTCTTGACGGGCACCCTCTTCAGTAGCGGTTCATCGTACACCCAGCACTCCCCGTCCTCGTGGAACAGCTGAGGGAAGACAACACATCTGGTTAGTGCAAACAGCACAGTACGTGAGGCGAGACATAGAGAACGTGTGAGAAAACCTGGTACACACTTTCAATTATGATTGGCCAATCACTGACCGATTTTGCCACTTCCATATAGTAAGAGGGTCAAAAGATAGGGATAAAAGATAGTGATAAAAGATATTGAATACTATGAGCAGATTTTGTTAGGTGAACCCTCAAACTACATGGAGGTGGTGAAATTGGTCTGTACATCCCCTCATGGGGGATTCTCAGAATTTCCATCATTTTCAAAAGCCACTCCCCTGGGTGGAGGTGGTACAGTTGAAACCTGTCAGTAAGGCAGGGGACACACTTGACTGTTTTTGTGCGCGTTTTCTGCACAGAAAAACTGAGAACTCCTGTTAATCAATGGGCTAGTACGCACTTGGGCTAGGTGCACGGGAGGGTCTGATGGACCCGTCACTTGTAAAAATACGGCTTGTGTAAGCACCTTAACTACTTCAGCCTTCAGTCGTTTTCACTTTATGCATCCGAGCAATGTTCACCTCCCATTCATTAGCCTTTATCACTACTTTATCACTACTTATCACAATGAACTGATCTATATCTTGTTTTTTCAGCCATCAATTAGGCTTTCTTTGGGTGGTACATTTGCCAAGAGCCACTTTACTGTAAATGCATTTTAACAGGAAGAATAAGAAAAAAAACGGAAGAAAATCATTATTTCTCAGTTTTCAGCCATGAGGGCCCTTTTCCACTAGCGCGTTTGCGATTGCTGAATTGCAAAATCGCAAACCACTAGTGATTTTGCAAATTGCTACGGTTTGCTTTTAACATAGGAATCACGGTAGGTCATTTCCACTACCGCGATTCATTTTTTTACCTAATCGCGATTGCGCAGCAGAAAAATTATTGCCGCGATTTTGCTATGCAGTGCATAGCAAAATCGCGATCGCAAACGTCGGGAAATTGCCGCAAAATTTTGTACTTTTGTGGAATCGCAATCGCTAGCGTTCAGCGCGAACGCTAGCAATTGCTAGTAGAAAAGGGCCCTTATGGTTTTAAAATAATACATGCCTCCATAACTAAAACTCACGTATTGTATTTGCCCATTTCTCCCGGTTATTACACCGTTTAAATTACGTCCCTATCACAATGTATGGCGACAATATTTAATTTGGAAATAAAGGTGCATTTTTTCCGTTTTGCATCCATCACTAGTTACAAGTTTAAAATTAAAAAAAGAAAAAAAAAATATTTCATCTTTACATTGATATTTAAAAAGTTTAGACCCTTAGGTAAATATCTACATTTTTTATTTTTATTTATTTTTTATATTAAACATTTTATTTGCGTATTTTTGGGAGGGTAGGATGTAAACAGTAATTCTTTTCTGTAAATATGTATTTTTATTTTTTTTTACATTTAGTTGTAGTTTTACTTTTTGGCCACAAGATGGCAGCCATGAGTTTGTTTACATGACCTCACTCTAAGCGTAACATATACACTTAGAGGGACGCAAGAGCTAGAAAAAGTGAAGCTTCCGAGAGAAGCCGTCGCTTTTTCTGCGGGGGAGAAGAATCAGTGATCGGGCACCATAGACCCATTTTAAATTCATTGATTCCTGGGCCAACGATCCGCGGCTGGGAGCGCACGGATGCGCACATGGACTCCTGGACATAGCTAGTACATCCAGGAGGCGAAAGTAGTTAAGGAAGTGCTGTACAGGGGACAGCCGAGTCACTCGGCTGTTCCCTCCAGAGGCAGGAAAGCGATCCGCTGTGATAGGTTAAAGCCTTTCACAGCCGATCACGCTAATGGGGGGAGGGAGGGGGATTTGTAAATAAATAAAAAATAAATAAACATTGGGGGAGCGATCAGACCCCACCAACAGAAAGCGTGGATCACTTGTGTGCTGTGTTATGCGGCCCTGCAGCAAGCCCTTAAAGCTGCAGTGGCCAATTTAGTGAAAATGGCCTGGTCTTTAGGGGGGGTTTAACACTGCGGTCCTCAAGTGCTTAAAAGGAAATAAATACGGCTGCCGCCAAGACCCTCTCGCTTCAGGTGTCTTTAGAAGTGCCCCTCTGATGTCAGACACCGTATAAATGGGTGGCAGTACTAGCAGTTACTCCCTTCTCTAGCAATACCCCACATGCCACTAGCAAATACTCACACGTGTCTCCCATTGTGTCTCCTTCTCTTTGCGCTCCCTTGCTTCTGCCCGCTGCCTCTCTTCCAGGCTGTGCTTGGCCTCTGTGGCGGCTTCAATGTCTCTGATCTTCAAGTTGTAAGTCACGTCTCTCCACAACCTGATGACATGATAAATACAAACATACATAGGCTGAAATGAGACAGGTAAATACTGCCCTCTATAGGCCGACTTGGGGGAAGTGCAGGATATATGCAGTGCGCTGAAATGATGCTATAACATCCAGAAGGCCACACTCAAATGCTGCTATTGAACTGTACTAAGCTCTATCTGCCTCTAATCTAACCACAGAACATGACCTCACTTTAATGTCACAATCCTGTATGTGAAAACACTTACTGTTTCTGCCGTTCCGAGATTCAAAGTGGCCTTGTGTAAAAAAATAATATTTTTAAAGTCTAATCTACATTTAACATTGAGCCAAGTAAAATTGTGTAAAACATTTTGTGTACAGGTAGTCCTCGACTTAAGAACGACCCGCCGATACGAACGGCATGGATTTCCATGGGAACAAGTCAAAAAAATGTTTTTTTTCTCAAATTGGACTTGTAGTCTTTGAGAAAATTAAGTTTAAAAAAATTCAAAGAAAAAATGGCTTTTAAACTTGTATAAGCAGGTACTGAGGGCAGAGGTAACACAGAGGGAGACACTGGAGGCACAGAGATGGCACAATGTTCTGACTTAAAGGGAACCTAAACTGAGAAGGATTTGGATTTTTCCTTTTAAAATAATACCAGTTGCCTGACTCCCCTGCTGATCCTGTGTCTCTCAGGGCTCGTTTCCACTATTGCGGTGCGGAATCGCCTGGATTCCACCGCTGATGAAATCGCATGTGAATGCGATTCCGCATGCGTTTTTTACCGTGAATTCGCATAGGTGAGGGCATATGCGATTTTTACCATGTCACTGCCTGTGTGAATTTACATTGGTACCTATGCGAATTCGCGGCAAAAAACGCATAGGGAAAACGCATGCGATTTCCCTATGAAATACATTGTGTGCGATTCGCATGCATTCCACACGCAGGCGAATTCTGAGGGCTCTGCCGTGCAGAAAAATCCTGCACAAAAAAACGCACAGAAAAACTGATAAGTGGAAACAGGCCCATCCACTTGTATTGACTGTGCGAATCCGCATGCGGACAACGCATGCGGATTCGCTATAGTGGAAACGAGCCCTAATACTTTCAGCCACAGCCCCTCAACAAGCATGCAGATCAGGTGCTCTGACTGAAGTCAGACTGGATTAGCTGCATGCTTGTTTCAGGTGTGTGATTCAGCCACTCCTGCAGCCAAAGATCAGCAGGACTGCCTGGCAACTGGTATTGTTTAAAAGGAAACATCCATATCCCTTCTCAGTTAAGGCTCCTTTTAAAGAGGAACTGTAACGACAAAACGTCCCCTGGGGGGTACTCACCTCGGGTGGGGGAACCCTCGGGCTCCTAATGAAGCTTCCCACGCAGTCCTCCGTCCCTCGGGGGTCTCGCTGCAGCCCTCCGTGCAGCGGTGACGTCAATATTTACCTTCCCGGCTCCTGCGCAGGCGCTCTGACGGCTGTCGGCTCCGAAGTAGGCGGAAATACCCGATCGCCGTCGGGTCTGCTCGACTGCGCCGGCGCAAGTTTCCGGCGCCTGCGCAGTAGAGCGGACCCAACGGAGATCGGGTATTTCCGTGCCGAAAGCAGCCACCGCGCCCCCGCTGGAGCCAGCAAAGGTAAATATTGAAGTCACAATCTGGCCTGTCGCCGGCTCTTCGGAGGGCTGCAGCGAGACCCCCGTGGGACAGAGGACGGCGTGGGAAGCCTCATTAGGATCCGGAGGCTTGCCCCACCCGAGGTGAGTACCCCCCAGGGGAGGTTTTTCATGTTACAGAGTCTCTTTAAGAACAGATTCAGGTTAAGAATGAATCTACAGTCCCCCATCTTGTTCGTTAACCGGGGACTACCTGCATTCTTCCATGTGAAGTCTGGCCCCGCCCACGGCATGCTTCTAACCAGAGCTTCACACGCTACTATGCAGATCTATTTGATGTGTTTAAGTAGATATGAAATATTACATATAAATATTTTATGTTTAAAGGGACTCCGAGCACCTCTCATGGGCATGCCTTTAAGCCAGACGACTTCCAACAAAGTCGTGCTATGACCCCTCTGGAGGAGCCTCTAGCAATGGCCATGCGTGTCACTTCCTCTTCCTGCTTCATTCAGTGATGCACTTCTCTAACAGGGACTGGTACTGGTCGGAGTCTTAAAGGCATAACCATGAGAGGTGCTCGGAGTCCCTTTAATAATTACAGCCAACAGGTGGGCAGCTATAAGGAAGAAGTAAACATTTTTTTTTTTAATTTTACAACTGTAGTTGGGAGCTCAAATCTGATCAGAGGGCTGGCCATACACCGGAGCCATGAAATCTTTCAGGAATCAGCCTCGTGACGTCCACCCAAATGTTTTATGTGCCCACCAGTGAGTGCATTAAAATAAAAAAATTATATAAAAAAAAAATACCTATTTACATGTCTGGGGTTTCCTCCAGCCCACGGTGGCTTGCTGTCATCCTGCGCTCAGCCGTTCCTCCGCTGTCCCCATCCGTAATCGGTCGGCCAGTGCGCATGCTCCATCTTGCTACTGTGGCCGGGAGCGTTCTGCGAATGCACAATAGCAAGCAAGCATAGAGCACTCCCAGCCACGGAAGTGTGACAGAGGACAGGGCCACGCAGCCAGTGTTGGAGGGGGACACCGGAGGAACGGGGGAGTGTGGGATGACTATGAGGGACCAGGAAGACTTCAGGGGACTAAAAAGAAGCCCCAGCTAAGTAAATGAGCATTTTTTTTTACTTTAGGTTTCCTTTAAAGCCAATGGGTACCGGATTCAAAAAGAAAAAGTCAGATACTCACCTAAGGAGAGGGAAGGCTCGGTCCTAATGAGCCTTCCCTCTCCTCTCCCGGTGCCGCGCTGGCTCTCCCGTTCGCGTCCGCCGCCGCAGGGACTTCGGAGGTCTTCGGGAGCACTCGGGCTTCCGAAGACGGGCCGCTCCATACTACGTACGCGCGAGTGCGTCATAGAGGGCGCTCGCGCATGTGTAGTATGGAGCGGCCGCGTCATCGGGAGCCCGAGTGCTCCCGAAGGCTTCCGATAGCTCCCGAAGGCATGCGGAAGTGGCAGTATTTGACCAAACTGGTCGAATACTGCCACGGGGGATCCTGCGCGGGACCGGGCACCGGGAGAGGAGGGGGAAGGCTCATTAGGACCGAGCCTTCCCTCTCCTTAGGTGAGTATCTGACTTTTTCTTTTTAAATCTGGTAAACATTCACTTTAAAGAGAAACCGTGACCAAGAATTGAACTTCATCCCAATCAGTAGCTGGTACCCATTTCCCATGAGAAATCTTTACCTTTTCTCTAATAGATCATCAGGGGGCTCTGTATAGCTGAAACCCCTCCCACAGTAAACTGTGAGGACCATGGTCCTGGCAGTTTCCTGTCTGTGGACCTTGTTGCATTGTGGGAAATAGCTGTTTATAGCGGTTTCCAACTGCCAAAATTGCAAGCAGCAGCTACTTCTACTGACATCACCTGCCAGCAGTAAAAATGTCACCATGTGACAAATGTCAGAATGCAAATCGGGCAAAGAAAAGATTTTACAATGAGAAAACACTGACTAAATCATTTATACATAATTATTGTAAAAATTAAGCACTTTTGTTCATTACATTATTTTCACTGGAGTTCCTCTTTAAGATGAGTTACCTGTGACGGTGTCTACCCGTGTCCGCGCTGTATTTCCGCATTGGTGCCCCACGTGGCTGCCGGTGTTTTACATGTGGGGCGTGTGTGTGATGGCACTAGTCACAGTGGCACATACTTGAAATAACCACTACAAGCCTCTAGTGTTTGGCCTCTAGCGCTTGTCATGTGACACAGGTAGCCTGGGAGGGAAAAGACAGTGAGGAGCACCCGGCGAGGATGAAGATAAGACACGTGACAATGGATGGGCTAGTGAGTGTAAGCTCTGCTGCCAAAACTGCACATCAGTCGTTCCCGTAATGGTACGCCGCTACTGCCACGCTCGCGACCCACCGCAGTTCATGCGATCTATTCCGCCCAGTGTGATTGACTCATTTATAGAGACTCTGAAGCAAATAAATGATGCCATTTTTACCTTGTAATTCGCTTCAGGAGACTCAGCAGGAGTAAACTGCCGCATAACGAGTGCTTTAGACCCCCCAAATCCCCGGGGGACAATCCGGGCAGCACTTCCTGAAAGAGGCAGAGCTTTCAGCTGCAGCTCTGCCTCTCCTGACGTTGCCATGCGGATCTCCTCCTCTCCCCCGCCCCTCTCACTCTTCCTTCACAGAGAGGTGAGGGGGAGAGGAGGAGATCCGCATGGCGATTGACGTCAGGAGAGGCAGAGCTGCAGCTGAAAAGCTCTGCCTCTCAGGGAAGCACAATCCTCGGCCAAGTTGGTCGTGGATGTTTGCACAGGGATTTGGGGGGTCTAAAGCCCTCGTTTTGCGGTGGGGATGCAGCGGTTTACTCCTGCTGAGACTCCTGACACGAATTACAAGGTAAAAATGGCAAAATGTATTCGCTTCAGTGTCTCTTTAAGACACAAAATCAATCAGCCATTGTTTGCAGCATTGATTTCTAGCAGATTTGAATCTGCTGGTTTTCAGCAAGAAACATGGATAAGTGTATGGCCACCTAAGAACTACACTATGCGATTCTATTTAGGTGGAGGGTAGCAGATTCCCGTACAGTCCTGCCTCGGAACACTCACCTCCTAGATTCATATTCTATTTGGTCTTCCAGCTTTCGCACCTTCTTCTTTACTGTAGGCATTTTCTTGGTATCTATAAAAACGACATTTTCCTGCAGAAAAACAGCACAAGATCAGCAGAGAGGCTCCGACCGCTCAGGAGACAACTGCGGTCTCTCACCATGCATCACTACTGAATAAACAAATTATCTCTTTATGACCCTGAAGCCAGGCTTACATCCAGAACTGCTGCTTTGCTATACACCAGCGGCTCTGGAGGCAAGCCTGGCTTCAGGGGCGTAAAGGGATAATTTGCATATTCAGTAGTGATGAATTGTGGGAAGTTACAGTTGCTCACTTAAAGCTGAATTATCACAAATACCTTCAATTAACCTTTTTGGGCACCGCCCGTGGTAAATCCTACGCCGCACTTGTGGCTGTCTAAGCCTGATGCGGCGTAGGACTTCACGCCACCTGCCATTTTCGCTCCCGATGAGATCGTGTGCACCCGTGAAGGGAGATCTGCCATATGACAGCTGACATCTCCCCTCGGTGATCAGGAGCCATTGTGATTGGCTCCTGATCACGTAATCCTTAAGATCATCGTCGGATCGTAGTGATCACTGTTACAGCAGCGGCGGTAGGAGGGGGAGAGGAGGATCTTTGCTCAGAATGATTATAGCTGAGTCAGTCTTCTGTGATGTTTTTTCAAGTCCAAGCCTGCCCCCTTGTGGCTCTGATTTCCTGCTAGGAGGATACATAGCAGGAAAGCAGAGCCACAAGGGGGCAGGGTTGGGATTAAAAAGACATCACAGAAGACTGACTTAGCTATAATCAGCACGAGCAAAGCCAGACAGAATGCTCAGTCTGGGATTCTTATCAGGGCTGATAACAGGCAGTCTAAGCAGTGTATAATGAAACAAAGAGCAGAATAGGTGATTACTACCATGTTCCCATTGATATATATGGGAAAATACATAAGGGTGCTTTGTCTCTGGTTCTTAGGCAGCCGGCCCCCAAAGGGTTAAAGAAGGCAAACTACACGCACAGCAACAAAAGGAACAGAGCTGCCGGCAGCACATAAAGCTGAACTTACACCATTAGCATTTTTTGCATACATGACTCCGTTCCACTCTCCTTCCACTGAGCAGAAAGACTTCTTGTCATTGGGGGGGCTGCAGGAGAGATGGGAGAATTATTTACATTGAAACAAAGACTATCATGACTATCACCCTTTGTCACCAAGCAGTAGCGTAGGCACTCACTAGATTTCCGCCGTGACTCTGTGCTTCTTCCCGCCGTAGAAAGGTTTGGTGTGGAAGGTGATGATGGCGCTGTAGCCGGTTTTAGAACAGTTAATGTTGCACTCTCCCCCCAGCTCTACCCAAGGCACAGTCAGGATGGACCTAAACGGGCAAAGAGATAAGAGGCAAATGTTACATTCATCCAAGCAGAGCTGAGACAAGGTCCTCCAGCACCCAAGGCTGAGACACCAAAGTGCGCCCCTCCATCCCTCCCACCCCAGCTGTCACACACTGATTGCTATTAGACTAAGAGGGCCACAGGGTCCACAACCTCCCCAACACCTTAATATCTAGTTATCTGGCTTGCAGTCACTGCTATGTATCCCCTTTTCTTATTTCTTTCTGCTTCAAACACAATTAGGAATGACAGCTGCATGAATTGTGCGCCCCCTCCTATACTGCGCCCTGAGGCTGGAGCCTCTGCAGCCTATGCCTCGGCCCGGCCCTGCAGCACAGCAATGCCGGCATCACAGACCCGCCTTCCCTCCTGACATACATCACTGAGCCTTGGCTGCTCACAACCTCCTACTAGTTGCCCTTCTATGGACTTGCCGATAATCAATGAGATGCAAATAATTTCTCCTAACATTCAAATTTCATGTAAATTATAAGCAGTGTAAAATTGGCTAATTAATCAGAAAAACACATGTAGACAACAAATATGTACAATATACAGCAGTAGAACATGATTCGCTAGCACAAAACCTAAATTTGAGGGGGAGGGGGCTGGGGAGAGTTCAGACAGTTGACAGCCAAGGGGAAAAAAAATGTTCTTATGCCTTGCGGTCCTGGTGGAAATGGACTGACAGGCATGTAACACTGTAGAACAGCTGTGGAAGAGTAGTGCTGTAATATGTAATTCTCAATGGCTGCGAGTTCGGTACGCCATTAACCAGTTAATGACAAGCAGACTTATAAAAACGTCTTGCTAGAGCCTCTTAAAGCGGACCCAAACCAAACATTTTTTTAATTCAAACTATTTAGTTGCACCACTGACACATACACAGATAAATAAACACTTCTTCAAGGCTATGAGCATTTCAGTGCATGCTTTTCACCCTTCTCTTTTCATTACTAGAGTTATACAGGTGGCAGCCATTAGAAATTCCTCCTTTGACGGACACCACCTACTCCACCAGTTTGCCGGATTCTGTCCCGGCAATATGAAAGGAAGGGAGGGGTTCCTCCAATAAACGTAAAATATTTTATATTTGTCATCGTGCAGCTGAAAAATGGCTGCTATTTATTATTATAATTTAGAAAATAGATTTTATTTCTGAAATCTTGTATTTTTAATTTGGGTCCACTTTGACTGCTCCAGGACGTTTTTATAAGTCAAACAGCTCTGCTGATGCTGTGCTCCCGCACGCACATGAGATTAGTGGAAAAACACACCATCGAAAAAATACACGTTTACTGTATTTCCAAATAATAGATGGTCACCATACTTTGTACTAGGGACATAATTAAAATCTTGTGATTACCAGGACAAATAGGCAGATAAAATGTGTGGGTTTTATGTACAGTAGCAGTGTTTATATTAAAACTATAGGGGATAAAATTGGAGAAATCGTGTCGATTTTCATTTTTTCCTGGTTTTTCCCTTTAAAATGCATAGAAAATAAAGTTATTACTGAAAACAAATATCAACCCCAAAAATCCTAATTGGTGGTGAAAAAAACAAGATATAGATCATTTTATTGTGATTAGTAGTGATTAAGCTATTGGCAAATGAAAGGGATGAGCACTGAAAGGTGAAAATCGCTCTTGTCCGTTAGGGTAAAAGCCCCTTTGGGGTGAAGTGGTTAAAGTGAACCTCCAGACTAAAAATCGACTCAGCAGCACTGAAAAGGCCTGGTGTTTCTTTAACAGTTTCACAGCATCAGAACTTTGTTTCTCTTATACAAGCCTCATTTTTAGCTGCACAGAAGAAAACTGCCCGGGCAGTTTTCCTCTTATGCTGTGCAAAGCATGATGGGCATTCTGATGTTGTTGTTCTCGTTCTGCTGTTTTGGTGCAATTTTTTTTTGTTTACATTTTGAATTTGACATTTGAAGCCTAGGGTGTGCAGCTGGGAGGGGTTATCAGGACACAGGACAGTTGAACTGTGTCTTATGCTCCCTGTCGCCTCCTTTCAACCAAAAAGATGGCTGCCCCCATAACAAAGATGGCAGCCCCCATGAATCACAAACATTTGCCTGTTCTTTTAAAACAGGGTGGGTAAAAGATTATATTACCTATCTATTCTAATTAACATAACTAATGTAACTTAATAACAGTATGTTTGTTTAGGCTGAAGTTCCCCTTTAATAATAAGCCTAACATTTTTATAGAGCTTTCTACCTGTTGGACTCCAAGGGCTCAAGAACTGCAGCCAGTAAGGGCGCAATCAAGGGGCCACCCTGCAGTGTTAGGAAGTCTTGCCCGAGGAGGACTTCTTACTGAATATAGCTACTGACCCTAACCAGGATTTGAACCCTGAAACTCACATGTCGAAGACAGAGCTCTTACCCAGTACACTATCCAGCCACTACACCAGTAGATGTACTCACCTCCCATATCCATTGGGGAAGGTTATAATGTAGTGTTCATCGTAGTCTAAGCAAGACACACAACCTGGAAAGAGACAAAGGAGGAAAATCTTCATCATGTGTTTATCACACGTCTAAGATGCAGGGGAGGCAGAGAACAATGGTGCAAGGCCGTGGCGGGGATCACGTCAGACAAACCAGCAGAAGCTGAAAAGAGAAGTCTAATGACCGGTATGTAAAGAGGCCCTGTAGTGACATATAGTAGAATGCAGTAAATTATTCAGGGTAGTCACTTTTCCTGGTTTTAGCATCAGAAACAGGGACGTAGCAATAGGGGGTGCAGAGGTAGCGACCACATCAGGGCCCTTGGGCAAGAGGGGCCCCTCCCTTTAGCTGCAGTATTCGCTTTCTAATGTGCTCATAATAATCAATTCTATAGGTGCTTTGAATAGTGGTAATCATTAACAAGCTGTTCCCCATCCCCTTCTTGCACCTCTGACACTGTAGTTGCCATTGGCAGGTTTTGGTGCGGAGTATCAATTGTTATACTGGTATGTAGCCGGCTACAAGGTCCCTTTTTAAAGTGTTAGATTAATTCATTATCAATGTGTAGACAGGAATGCTGGTGCGGTTCCCTAAAGACACCAAGATTACCTTCCACTGGGCAGTCTGCTAGCCATTTCATCTACTGATAGAGGATTGGTTGCTATGAGTTCCGGTACCCACACAGCTCACTGAGCTCTTACCTTGCCCGATGTTGTGCACCCCTATAGACATCCCTAGGAATTTGGACTTTGTCCAGATGTGGGCGTTGAACTGTATCCTCTTGTTATAACATTCGGCATAGAAGGCTGAAACTAAACAAAAAACTAAGTAAGAAGATGAGCAGAACATTGTATAATTTATTGGTGCACACGGCTGTATAATTGGATGGGAAGGAACATTGCACAGATAGGAGTGGAGTGAAGTGTTCAGAGTTTACCACTGTTATAACCGCAGAGTAAAGATTCCTACCCACGCTAAATGAAGCTTGGCCAAGACATCTGATAAATGGCTGCCTCTGCTAATAATCTACTGTGTGTACAGCAGCCACCAATGCCTTGGTCAGCGATCAGCCGGGCGATCGCTGGCTTAGAGGTTTGTTCTCCCCACTCAACCTCGCCCACCATGTTACATCACAACCGTGGTGTCCGTTGGCCCTCTGCCTCCTCGCATAGCAACAGAACACGTTGCTAGGCTCGCTGGACAGCGTACTGGTAAGGGTATAAATACAGCAACGTTTTAACCTCTTCCGGACACAGCTAATTGAAATCTACGCTCCGTTTGTAGAAGGGTGTAGATGTCAATGTCCTGTGTCTGCACACTCCAACTGCTCCAATCAGCTGGCTCCGTGTGCCTTGTGATCACTGTGAGCCAATCACAGCTTAAAACTAAAAAAAAGGGGTCTGGTCCTTAAGGTGCCAAAGCCCTGCTGTCTAGGAAAGGTCAATAATGACAGCACTGGGGCATTTCAGTGACCACTGAATAAGACTCCCTTATTCAGCATCTCCTTCTTCCTCTACCAAAATTGAAATGGGAAACAGGAGGAAAGAGACAGATGTGTGTATGATGGATGTACTTGAACTAGAGCAGGGGTGTCAAACTCAAATACAAAGTGGGCCAAAATTGTACACTGAGACCAAGTCACGGGCTAACCTCAGTGTCTACTGTCCACCTTCCTCTCATATAAGGTTCCCTGGTGTCTAATGCCCTCCTCTTATACAGTTTGCTCGTATTTAGTGCCCCCTTTCTTCCCCTATACAACTCCCTGATGTGTAGTGGCTTCCTCCCTCCCCTATACTGTTCCCAGGTGTCTAATGTCCCCCTCCAACCCCTATACAATTCTCTGGTGTCTAGTGGTCTTCCCTCCCCTATACAATCCACTTGTCCCCCCCCCCCCCCATACTGTTACCTAGTGTTTAGTGCTTTCCCCCTACCTCCCCCATATGGCTTCCTTGTTGTTCTAGGGCTTCACCTCTAATGGTGGTCTAGAGAGGGCCAAACATAATGCAAAGTGGGGAAATCACTTGAGGGCCAAATTTAACAGCTCTGAGGTCCAGATTTGGCCCGCGGGCCGGAGTTTGTCATGTATGAACTAGAGCAAAGGTTCTCAACGTGTGGTACGCGTACCCCAGGGGGTACTTCTGAGGGTTCTAGGGGGTACTCGGGCTTGATTATACTTAACCAAAAATAACAAATTTAGAGTTTTAGAAAATGATATATCTTATTTAAACAGCACCAAATTAGTATTTTAGCTAATTAAAAGCAATAGTAAATGCTTGGAAATGCTTTAGAACCAATTATAATGTACTACGATTAAATATATATTTGTTAAGGGGTACGTGTGATAATGTTTACCATGCTAGGGGGTACTTGGTGAGTGCAGGGTTTTAAAAGGGGTACATACCAATAAAATGTTGAGAAACACTGAACTAGAGCATAGTGAACAGACAGGCACAAGAGGCAGCGACTTACTTGGTGGATGGTGTGAGACCTGCTCAGACACAAAGGTGACGTTGTTTTTGGAAGCCCATGGAATTGGCCCTTCTGATACCGGCTCCTAAAACAGAAAACATTATCCATTATCTCGGTCACAACAGTAGCACACATACAAAACACAACCTTAAAACACGGCATGGACTAGTATTAGGCTGGGACCACACTATGCTGGATTGGCAATGTGTATGGTCATAGCAGATCGGATGTACATCTTAAGAGGATCTGCTGTGTCAGTCACTATATGGTTTTGTCAGCTAGTTTACATTGTAGCGCATGTCTTCTGTTTCAGAAAATATTTGCAATAATTCAGGTTAGGGTTAGCTACGAGATGTCTCCCACAATGCATCACTGCTGAAATATTCAAGTTATCCATTGTTGTCCCTGTGAGCTAAACACACCTCTAGATCCGCCGGGGTGCAATGATGTGTCAGCTTGTTAATATTACAGAGCCACACTAATGCAACATGCATACAGACTGTTTCCGATTGGTTGATCCTCATCAGTGCATGGCACGGATTAATTTGGCTCTATGGAGTAATGCAGTGATGCACTGGGAGACATCTCGGAGCTCATTCCAACCTGAATTATTGCAAATACTTTCCGTTTTAAGAAAGCTAGATGGGCTTTTTGGTTTATTGTAGCCCCTTACACCCTCCAGTAAGTTCTGGCTCACCATGAGCTTGCTGGGTAGTCTAACGGTTTTTGAAAAGGGACATTTTGGCTATCATTCATAAAGCATTCCCGCATGCGGAAATGCTGAAAACAGCCCACTTTACCGAACACTTCGCAAAATCTCCATTCATAAAGGCTCTTTCCGCATGAAAAGCTGACATTACCGAGCAGAGCGATAAATCACCGCAAATCGTAACAAATGTAACAAAATGTTAATTCATAAAGATTTACACAAGCGGCATGAGGACGGGAAATACCTCTCCCTTGGATGTGGCGATAACCATGTTAAGTTAATGGAGACACAGACCTCCCAGGCAGCTGCAGTAGAGCGGAACACAGAGAAATGTATCAACTCGGCAGATTCTCCTGTTTCCGCAAGCCTACCGCCTGCCTAGTTCGGGGAATCTCCGCACTGCTATTGCAACTGTATACATTTTTATGAATGAGCAGCCAGAAGTCTAAAATACCGAAAGCGGTGTTTTCCCACATGGATTTACTTTACCGACCACACTTTTATGAATGATAGCCTTTGTTGTACTGGTCCAAGCCCTATCCCATAGAAACATATCAATCCCTGCACTGATGAGGACCAACAGTCCCAAACAAGCTGTATGCATGTTAGATTTATGTGGCATGCTATTCCCCAGCGGTTAGTCATGTAATCCTGGCTTCAGGGGCACAAAAAGATAATTTGTATATTCAGTAGCGGTGCATTGTGGGTAACCACAGTTGTTCAATTAAAGCTGAATGATAGCAAATACTTTCAGTTTTTAAAAAAAGGCTATTCACACTGATCGTGGTCTTTTTAGTAGGAAGACATTTCGGTCTCTTTTACATCCCTATACTTTCCTAGTGGTTCTGGGTCACCCCGAGCTGCTTTTGTATTCTTATGCATTTTGCAGAAACACTCAGCAAAAATCTAATTTCAGTAAAGGTCTGACAACTTTTAGGAGTACACTGGACCAGACCACTAAATGAATGTTCAATGCGAACCACTAATGTGTTGCATCTTCTACTCACCCCCGCCATACGTTGCTTTGAACAGGGCTGTGGAGTCGAAGAGTTCAGAGTCGGAGATTTTTGGGGACCTGGAGTCAGAGGTTTCATAAATAAACTGAGGAGCCGGAGCTGGATGATTTTTATACTCCACAGCCCTGGCTTTGAAAGGGGCTATATTGTGCCTATTACAAGGCCTTAGACTAGTGGTCCTCAAACTAAGGCCGAATGCAGCCCACTGAGGCCTTTTCACTGGCCCACCAAACACAAAATGTATGACTTATAGATGCAGCCCACTGCACCTTTAAAATATTGTCAGAATGCATATAGAATAGCAGCACCACCCATCCACATACTGTAGAAGCCAGTGAGCAGTAATTCGCTGCATCAGGTGACACAACTGGACGGCAGGTTGTCACCTGGGTATGCTTCACTGTCTGGTGCACAAAGACGTTCTTCGAGCGCCGCATGACTGAATGGCTGCTGCTGGGAGTTCTCTTCCAGGCATGATGGGGGGGAATCAATACCTAGATTCAATGTAATGTTTTTCAACATCATTTTATGTATATTCCGGCCCTCCAGCAGTCTGAAGTATGTTCCTCCCGGCCCTCGACCGAAAAAGTTTGGGGACCCCTGCCTTAGACAGTGTCTTGTAGGCTTATGGAGAGGAATGCTGTTCTATACAGTACATATAGCGTATAAGAGTTTAACCACTTTGCATCCCGTCCTTGTTTCCCCCTATGGGCAAGTGCAGTTTAGACATTTTAGCCATGTCCCTATCTAAATCAGCAATAACTTTATCCCTAATTATGACACCAATAATTCAATGAAATATATATATTATTTTTTCTTCCAAGACAAAACGAGGCTTTCATTGTATGGCATTTTTTCCCTTGAACAATAAAGTGGTTAGAGCCTGGTGCACACCATGCAATTTTTCCATATATTTCCAGAGCAGAAACTGATCAAATCGGGCAAAAATATACAACCTGCTGATTGGCAACAACCTGTATTTTTTGGACTACAAGACTCACTTTTTCTTTTTTTTTTTATGACTTCTGTGCCTGAGCAGAGCGCTTCAGGCTACGTGAGCGCAGGCACAGAAGATCCCGATCTGGCAATGTTGGCATCGGCAACAGAGGGGACCCCGGGCCACCAGCTGGGAGAGGAGCTGCGTCGAGCATCAGATCGGTTCCCAGGGGCTGGAGGAAGCCCCAGGTAAATAGATTTTTTTTTCTATTTTACCTCGGCCCTGTCCTTTAAGTGAAAATTGCATGGGGTGCACCAGGCTCAACAGTGTGTAGCTATCAGATCTGGACATTTCAGGATTCCAAACATTTCATAAACTCACAGTGTCGTCTTCTAGACCTGGTACAACCCAGTGACACTGGAACACTTCTCCCAGTATGGGGTTATAAGGCTTCTTTGCTACAGACCCTTTTCGGCCTGCGTGGAATGCAGACAGGTACCACCGGACCACCTGAACCATCCTGTCCTTGGGGTCTTTATGGTCACCAATGCTGAAGGAGCAGAGAGAAGAGAATGGTCATGTGATGTGAGAGGTCAGCATCCTGATAGCATAACTGAGTGCAGCTAGCGCAGGTCACAGCCTTACCTCACAAAGAGATCCGGGTGTGCAAAGAAATCGGCATACATCTCTAGCAGAGATCTCCTTTCCAAGATGAAGGTGGGGAGGACGACCTGCAGGAATACAGGCACATAGATACCATCAAAATCACATTTATAGCATCTAAACTATTCATAACATCATTATCGTTATTATAGTGTATTTATATAGCACTGACATCTCCTGCAGCACTTTACAGAGTACATAGTCATGTCACAGGCTGTCCCTCAGAGGAGCTAACAATCTAAACCCTACCATAGTCATAGTCTAATGTCCTCCCATATTATTATTATGTATTTATATAGCACTGACATCTTCTGCAGCACGTTACAGAGTACATAGTCATGTCACAGGCTGTCAATCAGAGGAGCTCACAATCTAAACCATACCATAGTCATAGTCTAATGTCCTCCCATATTATTATTATTATTATGTATTTATATAGCACTGACATCTTCTGCAGCACGTTACAGAGTACATAGTCATGTCAAAGGCTGTCCCTCAGAGGAGCTCACAATCTAAACCCTACCATAGTCATAGTCTAATGTCCTACCATATTATTATCATGTGTTTATACAGCACTGCCATCTTCTGCAACACTTTACAGAGTACATAGTCATGTCACTGACTGTCCTCAGAGGAGCTCACAATCTAACCTGTCTGTATGGTTTTGGGATGTGGGAGGAAACCGAAGTGAATGCAGGAAACCCACACAGACACAGGGAGCACAGACAAACTCCATGCAGATAGTGCACTGGCCCAGAACCAGGGACTTAGCGCTGCAAGTGATGACACTTCCCGGGCTGTGGAGTCGGAGTCATTTTTTTGGGCACCTGGAGTTGGAGTCGGGAAAAAAATGCAATGACTCCTAATGAATTTAAACTGTAATTAAAATAGAAAATATGATAAAATGTTCTATTTCTCAGATAATAGTCATCATAAATAATTTATATATACAGTACAGTAATAGCTGTGCTTAGTCCACAAAAATCAAATAAACCAATCAAAAATTAGTCTATGTATTTTTTAAAGTCAGATATACATATCTGATTGTGACTGTATATATGATGTGTACACAGGAATCTCTTATATATACTAAATAACATCAATGCTGTAAGTATAAAGCCTGATGTGTAGCCGTGCCACTAATAGAGATGGTCAATGAGATGGAAAGAATTCTGTGCTGATGCTGGTTTATGCAAATGTATGCACTCCCTTTGCTCATGAAATCAATTTGATATGTTAAAATTAGGTTTGAGGACTACGAATTAAAGGGTACCTGAGAGGGATGAAAAGTTACATACCTGGGGCTTCCTCCAGCCCCCTTCAGGCTAATCAGTCCCTCGCTGTCCTCCTCCGCCACCTGGATCTTCTGCTATGAGTTCCAGTAATTTAGCCAGTCAGCGCAGTCCGGCTGCGTGCCGCTCCCACAGCCAGGAGCATTCTGCACCTGCTCAATAGTGCTGCGCAGGTGTAGTACGCTCCCAGTGGCGGAGTGTGTGCATGCGCATTACGGCCGACTGGCTCAAGTACCTGGACCTGTAGCAGAAGATCCAGGTGGCGGAGGAGGACTGCGAGGGACTGATTAGCCTGAAGGGGGCTGGAGAAAGCCCCAGGTATGTATAAAAAACTTTAATTTCATCTGTCTCAGGTTTACTTTGTTACACAGTAGTACTATACTCTACATATGCACTCCCCACAGAGCTGCAGGGAATCCACTGAGAATCTTGTGCACATTGAACAGAGAGGTGTTGTCTGTCACCCATAAACCTGATTCAGATTGTGCATGAAGAATGTGTAATAGAGGAAGAATCCCCTCATTCCCCTGCAGAGTACCTGCACATCACTCTTACATGTACCCACAGTTACATTGCCTAGGGCATGATAGATGTTCTTTGTTCCTGTCTGTACCTTATACAAGTACTCTTACTAAGGACTAGTTTAATCTATGACAAAGTATTAGAGGCAGAAGATCGGCCTGATATCCAGGTAACTGGTATTGTTTAAAAGGGAATAAATATGGAAGCCTCGATAATCGCTCTCACTTCAGTCGTCTTTTAAAATTCCTAAGCGTTGGCAGTTAAGAGACAAATTTCATGTTACATACTTTCAATCAACAAGATTGTAATATGCAAATTAGAGGAGTCGGAGTCGAGAGGAGTAGGAGGATTTCTGTACTGACTCATCAGCCCTGGACACTACAATGCAAAATGGTTCCAGATATATTAGGCAGTCTATAAATAAGTAAGGTTAAACTGTCTTTGCAGCCATTATAATCTCCCTCACATCAGCGCAGAACAGAAGCTTTGGGGACGGCTACTGGAGGCTCGTTTCATCTCACTCAAAAGCTTTTCTGCTATCGCCCAGTCACATTTAGAGTCCTATGGGAGCTCAGCGTAACTGCGAATGCAATCAACCCTGAGGATGCTGCATGCAGCATCTGGGAAAACTCGATTGACCGCGGCACATAACCGTTTAGCAGCCTATTTATTTAGAGGCATGCAAGTGCTCCAGGATAATTTATTTTAGCACGGTTACATTTCCCTGCTTCTAATTAGTACTGGTGTAATGTGTATTCATAGCCACGTGTCACCAGGAGGCAGTGTGAGACAATAACAGAGGACTTCTGCTTTGTTTCTATATTTTCTGCTAGCAGAGATACATCAACGTATTCTGAGAATTTACAGCACAACCAGTTCTGCTGACCGAGGCCAAAAGCCGTGCACTGATCTCAAACAAGATAACTCTATAGAAACTGCTAATGGGTTAAACCAATGACGGCAATCAAAGCTAAACGTTGTTAGATAAATTCTTCCAGTCATCTCAATTAATGACGTGGTGGATCCCTAGTGTTAAACGCTGGGGACATTAGCCGGCAGCCCTTACTTGGTTCGTACAGTAAGAGCTTTCTATCCTGGGGTGCAGATCTCACCTTTGTCAGGTCCATTCCCAGCCGGACCTGTGACAAGAGATGCATGATGACACTCTTGTGCTCCTCCACCGATTCCCCTTCTCCATCATCATCCCGGTCATCGTGAGGATCATACTGATCTGATGGGACAAGGAGGACAACATTAAAGACAAACCATTACTGGGAAAAGAGCTCTTCAACACAAAGCAAACCCCATACCTGACAAAGTTACGTCTTCACCAAGGTCCCGTTTCCACTAGGGCGAATCTGCATGCGTTTCCTGCTTGCAGATTTGCATCCTACCTAATAAAGAGCATGTGTCCCATGTCTGTGTGTCAGTGATTTTCTTGCACTGCGCATGTGCAGGGAAGGACGCAGAGACACTGACTAGAGCTGGGGGGGGGGGGGGGAATGACGCGCAGCAGAGGACAGGTCCTGAAGGGGGGCAGGCAGGATAATTAAAAACAGAAAGACCAGGCCGGGGGGGGGGGGGGGGGGGGCGTGTGTTGGGGGGTTTGACCGCCTTGCGCCAGTTTTTAAATGGGACTTAGGCCTAGTACCCAATGATAGTCAATGGGCCTGTTTCCACTTGTCAGGAAATCTGTGCAGAGGAGTGTGCATAAAAAAAATCTGCACAGCAGAGCCATCAGAATTCGCACACCGCAAGGCTAGTGTGCGATTTGCCTGTAATGTAATCAATAGGAAAATTGCATGCGTTTTCTCGATGCAAATTTGCATACGTTTTCACGCAAAATTAATGTAAAAGCACACAGGCACTGACATGGTTAGGTTTGCATACTTACAAAAATACACGAAAATGCATGCGTTTCCGTGTTAAAATTTGCATACAAACGTGAACGAATTTGCATCCGTATGCAATTTAGTTTACGCATTTTCCGCAACGGAATCGCACCGCACTAGTGGAAGTGTAGCCTTAGCCTGTCAGAATCTGTATGGAAAATACAAGGTAATGCTCTATTGACAAGAGTGCAACCATATCGAATAATTAGCCTTAACCACCCAAACCTTACATATTGATTCGCTATCCCCAAATGATGCCGAATTCACCTTCCCTGTATCCTAATTACCCTTCTAAATTTTTGCCACTCTTACCCACTAACTGATGATCCCTTTCAGCCACCTTCCTTTGCAGCTGCAACACGCCAACAGCTGGGGCTCAGCTGAACGCTACAGCCAATATACAGCGCTTGGCTATGGACTATAAAACAGTCAGTCTGCAGATTATTGAACATATACATGGGTTCTATGGCAGTTCCTTCCTGCGGCTTCATGGGACAAAGCATAAGAGGAGTCCTTGTAATATCATTACTGTTGGTGCAGTAGGCATATTCGAATATGACACCTATCTCTGAACTGAACCTGAACCTTTGGACATGCGCACTGCGGCAGAGGATGCCAACGGACCCTTGTCACTGCTTCTGTGCACTGCCCTCCACATCGTTGTTCCATAACTCATGTACTTCCTTGTAAAGGAGGAAGTATAGGAGAGTTGCAATGCGACGTGGAGTGAAGCAAAATGTGGTGGCGACAAGGGTGAGGTAACATTCCCTGCCATGCTGCGCATGCAGATAGATTCAGGTTCATTTTGGTGGAATTCAGAGCAAGGTTCCAAATTGGAATATGCCAAATGCACCAAAACTAAATTATACACAGGCCAAAACCATAACATTATGTGATTTTGAATATAAAAGAATTAAGGAAACGGAGGATTAAAGTCGAGTTAGGGCTCATTTCCACTATAGCGAATCCGCATGCGTTGTCCGCATGCGGATTCGCACAGCCAATACAAGTGAATGGGCCTGTTTCCACTTGTGCGTTGTGCGGAGCGTTTTTTGTGTGCGGGGAAAATCTGCACGGCAGAGCCGTCAGAATTCGCTCCCCGCACACCGCTAAGCGAATCGCATACAATGTATCTAATAGGGAAATCGCATGCGGTTTTGGCATGCGTTTTCCCTGCGATTTCGCATGCGATTTCGCATAGGAGGTAATGTTAATTTACACAGGCAGTGACATGGTTAAAATCGCCCACCTACTACCCTATGCGAAATCGCATGAAAAACGCATGCAAAATCGCACCCGCATGCGATTTCGTCTGCAGTGATTTCCCGGCGATTCCGCACCGCACAAGTGGAAATGCAGCCTTAGCGGCGCTCAACTTTCCAGCGCCGTTTTTGCCTAATTTACCCTCTACCCCAATGCATAGCAACATAATGCATTGCTAGCCTGCAGGCTTGTGGCGTGTCACCCTCGGCCATGCAATGTCCCCCCAGGGATCAGGAACTGAACTGATCTTGTGTACAGGCCTAGAAGTCTCAGGATAGCTAGCAGGAAAGTGTATCCGCACACAGTGAGAAAAGCATGATACAGAACAGAAGGAATGTCTATAGTGAGGGTTGTAGTACCTGCATCGTTGGTTCCATTGGACATGGAGGAGTTGATGGACTCGGTGGTGTCCGGCCTCTTCAGACTGGTCCCTGTGCTGCTGTGTGTTAGGGCTGCTGCAGACTCGGAGGAGCTACACAACACAGAAAGATGAATCCGGGTTATATGCAGTTCACCCATCATTATGTGACTTTATTATCGCCAGGGCATATGGTAGCAAAAGCAAATCACCACGTATGACAAGCATGGAAGCCATTCTCTGTGAAATTTAATGCAGAGGCTACTGAAAGAAAATAAAACTATGATTGAAAAAGAATGAATGAAACTAAATTCTTCTAAAGCCACAAAGCAAAGTGTGCTGGGCTTGTGTCCAGCCACTAACAGTGCACATGGCTTATCGCTGACTCAGAGGAGATAAGCAGTGCTGCCATTGGGGTCTGTTCACACAAGTGTTTCCATGGGTAATGCTCCAGCTACATTCAATGACGTCACAGCCGGCGGCTGCGTGGATGTCGCAAGTGAGTATGGATTCCTCTTTAGGTGTGGCTCTCTGTGTTCAAGAAAACAATTAGGTGTGGGGGTGCCGGGTCCTTATGGGGTTTAATGAACTTCTTAAAAGACAGAAGTAGAGGAAAAATATATTAAAGAGGAACTTTACTGAATGTAGTACCGTGTATACACGAATACAAGTCGATCTCGTGTATAAGTCGACTCCAATATTCAACACTCTTAAGCTGGATTTTTTTATGGACCCAAGTATAAGTCTACCCAGCAAAGTTAATGGCTGCACTTGGAGACCAGGAGGGGTAAATGACAGCACTGCATACAAAATTGCAGCAATTAACCCCCCTGTCCCCAAGTGCAGCCAATACCTCCTCCAGGCCCCCAAGTGCTGCAATTATTCACTCCCTTTTATGCAGCCCAGTATTTCCCCCACTGCCCCTTTCCTTGTTAATTGTTGTGGCCAGGACTTTCAGACCTGTGTTTTCTTGGCATTTCCTTTCCTCAAAGTATCACTTACCATGGGGTAAATTGCTGAAAATGGGAATGTGACTATTAGTACACACATAACTCAGTTGCCAGTGACTCGCGTATAAGTCTACCCAGCAAAGTTAATGGCTGCAGCTGGGGACCAGGAGGGGTTAATGACAGCACTGGATACAGTATTGCAGCCATTAACCCCTCCTGTCCCTTAAGTGCAGCCAATACCTTCTCCAGGCCCCCAAGGACTGCAATTATTCACTCCCCCTCCTGAAGCCCAATATTCCCCTTTCTTTCCTTAATTTTTGTGGCCAGGACTTTCAGACCTGTGTTTTCTCGGCTTTTCCTTTCCTCAAAGTATCACTTACCACTGGGTACATTGCTGCAAATGGGAATGTCTCTATTAGTACACTCAGTGTACTAATAATAGAGAATAATTAGCTCAGTGTTGACTCCTATACTTTTATGAAGTGAATCAGACCTAAATTTCTAGACTTATACTCGAGTATATAATTCTTTAAAGGAACACTATCGATTTACATTTATTTTCAATTGAGATAGGAATTGTTTGGGAAGTGCTGCTAAGTACTGCTGTATACATTTCACTGGAAACCTCTTTGTTTACTGTTCTCAAAATACTTTCAATCTTTACTAACGCCAAAACTGACAGAATGAGCCATGAGGGGAGGGGAATTTCCCCTCTTACTTGATCAGTTAACCCTGTGTGCAACTCTGTATGTGAGAGAGAGAAAGCTCCCAACAGCTGCAGCTTCTGTGCCCTGTGTTTTTGACTGAAGTGTCTGAAGAGAGCAGAGAAAACTTGTTATGAACATTTGTAATTGTCACAGCTTTTCATACTGTTTTTGCTTTCTGAGATAAATACTCTGTAGTCTGATAAGCAACTCTGGCTGTGCATTAAAGCAGACACCCCTTCTGCAATTGATTTGTCCCAATATAGCTAAATCCTACACAATAATTTAAAGCTTTTGCCTCTGATATTTAACATGAAAATTAGGAAAACGTTTACACAGCTACTTAGACATTATTTGTACATTTATTTTAGAACACTTGGGACACAAAGGCATGTTCCCATCTGAAGGACATGCCTATGTGTGCCCTCCACTTTGCTGACAGCCGCGGCTCCCCCCCCCCCCCCCCCCAAGTAATGGGGAAAGGGCGACTCTTGCAGGAGAGGAACTCCAGCATAACACACCTTCCCCGTCTCTAAGTCCCTCTCACTGGCTCTCCCCCCCCCATGCTAATCAGTGCCCGGAGCTCTCGGAGGAGAGTACAGAGCGTTGTGACCACCAAGGTTATGGAAACAAACATGCTGTAATACAGCCCATAGGGGTGACAGGGAAAGCCAGAAATGGACGCTACCTGATCCAGCAGGATCACTGTTATTTTCACTACAGTTCCTCTTTAAGCTCCCCCCAGATATCAAAGGGGTGAGCAGAAGCCACACCTTTCTGCTGATTAAGAGCCAATCAGGGCTTCTGTCGGACTGGGAAAAATGGCATTTTTTTTTTTTTTTTTAACAAAAGCATCCTATATAATAAAACCCGTGTCTCTGCGTTGTGTGTGTGTCCGTGTGTGTGTGTGTGTGTGTCCGGTGTGTACGTGTGTGTCCGTGTGTGTGTCCGTGTGTGTGTGTGTGTGTCCGGTGTGTACGTGTGTGTGTGTGTGTCCGGTGTGTACGTGTGTGTGTGTGTGTGTCCGGTGTGTACGTGTGTGTGTGTGTGTCCGGTGTGTACGTGTGTGTGTGTGTGTGTCCGGTGTGTACGTGTGTGTGTGTGTGTCCGGTGTGTACGTGTGTGTGTGTGTGTGTCCGGTGTGTACGTGTGTGTGTGTGTGTCCGGTGTGTACGTGTGTGTGTGTGTGTGTCCGGTGTGTACGTGTGTGTCTGTGTGTGTCCGTGTGTGTCCGTGTGTGTGTCCCTGTGTGTGTCCCTGTGTGTGTGTGCCCCTGTGTGTGTGTGTCCCTGTGTGTGTGTGTCCCTGTGTGTGTGTGTCCCTGTGTGTGTGTCCCTGTGTGTGTGTGTGCCCGTGTGTGTGCCCGGTGTGTGTGTGCGTGTGTGTGCCCGTGTGCGTGCCCGTGTGTGTGCCCGTGTGTGTGTGCCCCCGTGTGTGTGTGCCCCCGTGTGTGCCCGTGTCCATGTGTGCCCGTGTCCATGTGTGCCTGTGTCCATGTGTGTGCCCGTGTCCGTGTGTGTGTATGTGCGTGTGTCCGTGTGTGTCCGTGTGTGTGTGTGTGTGTCCGTGTGTGTGTGTCCGTGTGTGTGTGTCCGTGTGTGTGTCTGTGTGTGTGTGTGTGTGTGTGTGTGTGTCTCTGTCTGTGTGTGTGTGTGTGTGTGTGTGTGTCTGTGTGTGTGTCTGTGTGTGTGTGTGTGTGTGTGTGTCTGTGTGTGTGTGTGTGTGTGTGTCTGTGTGTGTGTGTGTGTCTGTGTGTGTGTGTGTGTCTGTGTGTGTGTGCGTGTGTCTGTGTGTGTGTGCGTGTGTCTGTGTGTGTGTGCGTGTGTGTGTGTGCGTGTGTGTGTGTGCGTGTGTCTGTGTGCGTGTGTCTGTGTGCGTGTGTCTGTGTGCGTGTGTCTGTGTGCGTGTGTCTGTGTGCGTGTGTCTGTGTGCGTGTGTCTGTGTGCGTGTGTCTGTGTGCGTGTGTCTGTGTGCGTGTGTCTGTGTGCGTGTGTCTGTGTGCGTGTGTCTGTGTGCGTGTGTCTGTGTGCGTGTGTCTGTGTGCGTGTGTCTGTGTGCGTGTGTCTGTGTGCGTGTGTCTGTGTGCGTGTGTCTGTGTGCGTGTGTCTGTGTGCGTGTGTCTGTGTGCGTGTGTCTGTGTGCGTGTGTCTGTGTGCGTGTGTCTGTGTGCGTGTGTCTGTGTGCGTGTGTCTGTGTGCGTGTGTCTGTGTGCGTGTGTCTGTGTGCGTGTGTCTGTGTGCGTGTGTCTGTGTGCGTGTGTCTGTGTGCGTGTGTCTGTGTGCGTGTGTCTGTGTGCGTGTGTCTGTGTGCGTCCGTGTCTGTCCCCGTGTGTGTCCGTGTGTGTCTGTCCCCGTGTGTGTGTGTGTGTCCATGTGTGTCAGTATGTGTGTGTGTCCGTGTGTGTGTGTGTCTGTGTGCGTGTGTGCGTGTGTCTGTGTGCGTCCGTGTGTGTGTGTGTCCGTGTGTGTGTGTCCGTGTGTGTGTGTCCGTGTGTGTCCGTGTGTGTCCGTGTGTGTGTGTCCGTGTGTGTGTGTGTCCGTGTGTGTGTGTGTCCGTGTGTGTGTGTGTGTGTGTCCGTGTGTGTGTGTGTCCGTGTGTGTGTCCCCGTGTGTGTGTCCGTGTGTGTGTGTCCGTGTGTGTGTGTCCGTGTGTGTGTCCGTGTGTGTGTCCCCGTGTGTGTCCGTGTGTGTGTGTGTCCGTGTGTGTGTGTCCGTGTGTGTGTGTGTCCGTGTGTGTGTGTCCGTGTGTGTGTGTCCGTGTGTGTGTGTCCGTGTCTCTGCGTTTGCGCCGCAGGGAGAGCCTGGAACAGGAGCAGGACGAGCCAGGGGGCCGGCCAGATGGGTGGGTGTGCGCGTGCTTGGCTGGCGGGTGTGCGCTGGCTTGTGGCGGCGATGACAGACCTAGAGCCCGTTTTTGAACGAGCTAAGGTCACTAGTTAAACATAATTCCTATAAAACATTGTTCTATCAAATGCATATTAAAAACCGTGCCAACATTCTATTAAATTGTTTTTCTGCCTCTGGCCAGGGATGGGATAATTCCCTATGTGGATGTATTCCTAGACAGCATGATTAATTGCCATGACATTTCCATGTCTGAATCAGGCCATGCTTAATTATACAAGCCATTAGAGTGCAGGCGCGGCATCCATACAGTGCTCATCATGCACATCTACGCCTGAGCTCTGCGGGATCCTTACAAGCTAGAGCGAAGTCTGGCAGCAGGGAGGAAACAACACGTTACAAAGTTACACGTAGGACAGGAGCACACAAGGGAAACAAACACACAGCATGGAGACTGATCCGATACAAACTCACAATAAACATGTCACACCAGGATAGCTGAATACGGACTCTGAATGAAGCAATTATCCAGAGAGCAGTTAAGCGGTATCCTGCCGGTCCATGCGCTGCATAGCTGACTCAAGAGACGAGGAAATGGTAAACAGATCAATGGTGTGCACTTGCCATGTATGAATGGCCACAGAGAAGCTGAAGCAGCAATATTTCCTTATGATTGGCAGGGTTTTAACTAAAGTGAATTTAAGGATAGGTCTAGAATAGTATAGCCCATACGTATAAAGAGATGGCTGAATATAATTACCATTAACATCAGTCCCACCACAACACCCCTACAGCCTGCAAAGAAGCCATGTGAGGGGCAGCTTTAAAGCAGCAGGAACAGCCATATTTTAGTAGATAAATACTTGTTCTACTTACATAACCTACGTATTGTATTGTCCACGTTTTGATTTCAGTTAATTTTATACAGTAAATAAAGAGAAAACTCCCGGGCATTTTCCATCTTTACTCTTTACTGCTTATGACTGATGCCAATCCTGATGTAATTTCCTCCCTTACTCTTTTTTTGTACTTCAAGCAGTTTCTGCAGAGGGGTGAGGTGTATTTTCCTTCTCAGCCTTGTGTCACACTGAACTGCCCTCAGCCAATCAAGGAAGAGCAGGAATGTGGGAGGGGAGATGACAAGTTTCCTTCTCCCCCGGCAATGTACCAGAAATGTAGCCAGGCTGACCGAGATTAGATTCATCACAGCATAGCGTCAGGCAGCCGAATCCCCAGTGGGGCTTGCTGGGCACGATGTGTCTTGCCAGTTTGAGGTTTGGTTTATACATTCTCCTGTTCTTGGAACTTCCTGTTTCCATGACAATTCTGCACAAAGCCTAACTTGACGCATGAAAAACCGAGTTAAGATGTTTTTATCCCCATCAAGGCAGAAGAATCTCCGTAATGAGAGTAAATATAAGAAGACAAGGTAGGACTAAGTGTAGTCATGCTCAGGTTGATCATGGCTGAACTCTATAGCAGATGGATTCTGTTAATCTGCATACATGCCTTAGATTAAACTCGACTGCAGCAATCATGCGTACAGGTGTCCCCCCAGGTCGCTTAAAGGGCCACTATGGCGAATTGCGAAATTTAAAAAATATGTGCAAACAGACAAATAAGAAGTATGTTTTTCCCAGAGTAAAATGAGGCACAAATTACTTTTCTCCTATGTTGCTGTCACTTACAGTAGGTAGTAGAAATCTGACAGAAGCGACAGGTTTTGGAGTAGTCCATCTCTTCATAGGGGATTCTCAGCATGGCTTTTATTCTTTATAAAGATATTCCCTAAAAAGGATTTAAACAAGCCAGCCACCCTGTTCGCTACACAGTTTTGTGGCAGTTGGACAGAGCAACTGCCATTCACTAAGTGCTTTTGAAAATAAATAAATCCCTGAGAATCCCCCATGAAGAGATGGGCTAGTCCAAAACCTGTCACTTCTGTCAGATTTCTACTACCTACTGTAAGTGACAGCAACATAGGAGAAAAGTAATTTATGGCTCATTTTACTCTGGGGAAAAAAAACACACTTCTTATTTGTATATGTTTGCACATATTTTACAATTTCTTGCCATAGTGCCCCTTTAAAGGCCGGCATGCACTGTTCCCCTCCTCACCCGATGTACGGAGATGGCACTCCGCCCCATGCCATTCGGCTCAATTCTCTAAGCATTGCCGAATTCAGTAAAGCAGAAAACAGCTTTTGAGTATCTTGTTAAAGGCCATTTCACTAACACTATTACCACATTGAAAATAGCTGCGGTCAAATTTGTGCGCAGGGCGAAGCCGAAAGACTTCTCCCCCTACTCCCGCTGAAACTCAGGGCCACGCTAAATTCTATTCCCACTCCGAGTTGCCGCAACTCGGGTGGGTGCAGCATATGATTAGTGCACTGGTTATTGCTGGCGGACGAGTTACCGCATTTTTGTTGCCCAAATAAGTCAATGAGCCCCGCCATAGGCAGCACTGTGTTAACGTCCTGTGCAAATTTAGGTGAAGCTGAAAGACTGCTGCTCCTGTTGAAACTTGGGGCCGCGTTAAATACTATTCCCCCTCAACTTGGGGGGGGGGTTAACATGAAATTTGTCACCAGCAGTGGCTGGATAGTGTAATGGTTAAGGGCTCTGCCTCTGACACAGGAGACCTGGGTCCGTATCTCGGCTCTGCCTGTTCAGTAAGCCAGCACCTATTCAGCAGGAGACCTTAGGCAAGTCTCCCTAAAACTGCTACTGCCTATAGAGTGTGCCCTAGTGGCTGCAGCTCTGGCGCTCTGAGTCCGCCAGGAGAAAAGCGCAATATAAATGTTATTTGTCTTGTCTATTTGTCTTGTCTATTGCCAGCAGCCAAATCACCAGTTTATATATTTTTTATTTTATTTGAGCTCCAGCAATCGCCGGCGCCCAAATTAATCACTGCGCACCACCGCTATAGCTGTAATTCTCATTACGGCTTATAGATGATCTTGCCCATAGGGCCTGTTCAGAAAAGAAAAGTTATTCTCTCTCCCGAATTCTACTTTTGTTTTCTATTTTTCTGCCCCATTCTCCACTTAGTAGCCGTTATGAGCGTCACCAGTCATTGGTGATTGCCACTTTTATCACCAGTGCCACAAATGATTCACAGTACCAGTCGCTCAAATGTCGTAATGAATCACAGGTAAACAACAGAAAAAGGAAAATGTAAAGGTGGCCATACGCTAATAGATTTGCAGCCATCAGATTTCTGTCAGATGCCTGTCAGGTCGAATCTGATGTGTACCACACACTAGGAACAGATTTCATTCTGTAATCTATTGGAAATGATTGAAAATCGATCTAAAGGCATTACTGCACCATTAGATCCAATGCAACTTGCAGTAGATCGACCTAGATGTTCCATCATGACAGATAAATCGATTGGAATTGGCCGCAAATCGATCATGCACCGATTTGCGATTGATCTAATCGATCGATCGCTGAAATCGCTCAGTGTATGGGCCCCTTGAGGCCTCTTGCACACTGCATACATTTCAGATTCCGATTCCGCTTTTTAATCTGTTTTTACATCCGATTCCGATTTTTAATCTTTACTGCATGCTGCGTTTTTTGATCCGTTTTTCTGTTGAATGTATTCAGGGAAAATCGGAAACGGAATCGGAAACGGAATCGGAAAACGGATTTGCAGTGTGCAGGGAGCCTAAGACAGATTTCTGATCTCACATTTTGTTTATGTAGAGATTACACGTGGCACAACTGTCTTGTTGTTAAATCAGAGCCCCGGAGGTCAATAACTCTGTGAAATCTAATCAGTAGAGTTTGATTGCACTGTGAGTATTTATACACAACTTCCAGCCTGGAAAGACACTAGGGCGTTATCGCGTTAAATGATGCCACATTCTCTGCAAAGTTAGCCCCAGGGCTAACTATGCTCCGGGGCACCACTGTTACTAGATCTGGCCCTGATTTTCAGAATGAGAATTAGAGACACCTAGCAGTAGAAAATACTTAAAACAGCAATCACATGGGCAGGCAATTTTTGAGCTGACTGGGGTAGTTTAGATGCCTGTCTGTGAAAGGTCTGACCACACTCCTTACAGGGGAACTTCAGCCTAAACAAACATATTGTCATTAAGTTACATTAGTTATGTTAAAAAATAGATGGGTACTATAATCTCTTACCCACCCCGTTTTAAAAGAACAGGCAAATGTTTGTGATACCATGGAGGCAGCCATCTTTTTGGTTGAAAGAAGGTGACCGGGAGCATGAGACATGGTTCCAACTATCCTGTGTCCTGATCACCCCTCCCAGCTGCGCGGGCTAGGCTTCAAATCTCAAATTCAAGTTTTAAAAAAAATGTTTTTTGCACCAAAACAGCAGAAGGAGAACAACATCATCAGAAATAGCTTCATGCTTTGCACAGCATTAGGGGAAATATGCCCAGGCAGTTTTCTTCTGTGCAGCTGAAAATGAGGCTTGGGTATGAAAAACAAAGTTCTGATGCTGTGAAACTGTTAAAGAGACACCAAGCCTTTTCAGTGCTGCTGAGTAGATTTTTTTAGTCTGGAGGTTCACTTTAAGACTCGTTCGTACACATGTGCAATTATTCCGCTTAACTATCATCCAAACTTGGTCTGTTGGACAATAGTTGGGCGTGTGTGCGCATGGTAAATGACTAGATGAGCGACTGATAACAGGCAATTTGCCCGATCCAACACAACTGTTGGACTGATATCGTGTAGTCGGCCACGAGTGTGCAAGTTGTTTGGACAACTTGAACTTGTTTTGAATGAGGCCATATCATGTAGTCTGTCTTTCCACTTGTGCACGCAATATGCAAATGAGTTGGCCGTTCAGTAGGCTGGTGTGCAGAAAATCGCTTGGTCTCACGGTCAGTCATGTCGTGAGTTGGTCACGCACTTTATTTGGACATGTGAACGAGCCTTTAGGCCACAGCTGATAATATGCATACTCCGGCAAACCGAGGCTTGGTTATATCACAATGTGGCAGTGCCATCTGCAATAGATACTTACACCATGCAATGCTTTGGGGAGGAGCTGCTCTGGTAGAACTCGTCGGCGTCGTAGAACTCAT